>NW_019416624.1:19575-65175 GCF_000390285.2 Anoplophora glabripennis | reverse complement strand
AAAATACATTTAGTCCAGGAACTTCATGAGGATGATTATGACCGCCGTTTGCAGTTTTGCGAAATAATGAGTGAGCGAGCAGGGAACGATCCACAGTTCCTTTTTAACATTTGTTTTTCTGATGAATGCAGTTTTTTCTTGAACGGGACGGTAAATCGTCACAATTGCCGTTATTGGTCCGATTCAAACCTAAGAGTTTTTCACGAGGTGCATACACAGCAACCGAAAAAATTAAATATATGGGCTGGAATTTTCGGTGACCGGCTGTTGGGTCCTTTTTTTCTACCTGGTAATTTGACTGGCCAAATGTATTTGCAATTACTGAAAGACGCTATTGACCCTGCCTTGACTGAAATTATTGAAAATGTTCCAGACTATGATGAAGATCATTTGATTTTTCAACAGGACGGTGCTCCTCCGCATTATGCGTTAATTGTCCGTCAGTATTTGAACCAACGTTTTCTACGGAATTGGATTGGGAGAAGAGACAGCATTGAGTGGCCTCCACGATCACCGCCCGATTATCGCCCCTTGATTTTTTTGTGGAGATACCTAAAAAGTAAAATCTATAAAACACAGCCAGCGTCGTTGGAAGATTTGCGCCAAAGAATCGTCGACGAATGCCGTCGAATCACTTCGGAAATGATTCAGAATGTGCGCGAACGTTTCGAACAAAATCTTTATTCTTGTATGGAAGCGGGCGGTCATCAGTTTGAACATTTTTTAATCAACTAAGTAGTAAGTAAGCAACTAAACATAATTTAAATTTTAACATGTAATTTTTTTTAAAGTATTGGGCGGAATTATAAAATTTAAAGTCTGTTATTAAGAAAGATTACTCAACCCTTAATGCCGTTTAAATATTTTGGGGTGATACTTACCCTTGCTTGGGGGTGAAAATGGCGGAGTCAAAAATACCAGCAAAGCATGTCCCCCTTTAATCTAAAATCGACGGGTCCGAGCGTTGTTCTACAATCTTGACGCAGTTCCTGAAAATGGCTCTGTTTCGTTTTCATTTGGCCACCGTGTATGAATATACTACTGGAAATTCCCGGGTTGAAAATGAGATAAATATAGCTTAATGAAATTGTCATTGTCATTGTTAAAAAAAATAAATACATTTTGGTAATGTTTCGAAAACCTAGTGACCAAGATGTACAAACCACTAAAGAATCCTGAGCGCAATTGTGACCTTCAGAAGAAAATAATTTGAAATAATTTTACAATATTTATATCCATATAAAATTATACTTATACCCACTTGAAAAGTTAATACCACTTTTGAATTGAATGGAATTCCAAATATTTTTAGAGAACATGCTGCAAGTACCACATAACTCCAATTTTACCTCCCTCACGGAGTTGACAGGAACTCATGATTAATATCTAAAACTATTCGAAGTTTCCATGAATATTTCTTCTGGTAGTTTAGGACTTAAACTACACGATATTCATTTTTCAAAGAGCAGTAAAAAGTTATCCAGCGCAGCGCGTCTAGTGACATAAGCTTGACGCACGGCCCGGAAGACGTTGCTGAATAGAAAATAGAACTATTTAGCTTAACGATTTATAGCAGATAGGGCCTTAATATGTGCAGACAGTATGTCGCTTGGGGCAGGCGTCAGGCATTTTAATGTAATTTACGAGACAAACCGAACATTGAGTTCGTCGAAAGTGACGTGCTTTAGAAATTTCAGACGGCTCGAAACTAAGCGATTTGTGTGTGTATCAACGTAAAATATTTGCTGTCCCTGAAATAAGTTCCAAAATTTTAACCACATCTAACTCATTAAAACCAACAACTTTTACCTGATATTTTTTTAGAAAACCTCTTAGTTTTTTAATTTATTATTAACGTAACTATACAAACGGTAATTTTAATTTATCTAAATGGCCGGTGCCTAAAGGCTACAATCGCTAAATCAATTTAGTTGTAAATATTGACGGATTATGCACCTCTTAGGTATGTTTGGCAAATAGTGCTAACTATATTTAATCTAAATAATAAGGATAGTGATAACCCTCTCCGATAGCGCTATTGGTTCGGTGTACACAATTTCGAAGAAATAAATTACACAAAACATATCTTATAACTCAAATTAAGTGCCTAATCGATTAAATATTTTTTTATATTCTTTAGATTGTTGGGAAACAATATTAAGTAAAGCGTAAGCGAATGAAGGCCATTTAAATAGTAACAAGGGCAAGTATTGGTGAGTTCAGCGTAAACAAATATAATACTATTAAAAGTCTTGTGAGTGAACCTAAAATTCATTAAGGGTTGCTGTTACCTACGAGCAATGTAAATTTATAACAAAAGATTAGAGTTGTAAATAAACAATCTATCTATGTACCTTATTAACGAATTAACTAATAAGTTACGTAGCGGTACGCCAAGGTAAATACAAAAAAAAAACTGACTAAGTAGTAATATTTAATAAGGTGAGTAAGGTAATTATTTGGTAGCGGAATGGAATAAGCGGTGATAATTGCTACCACGTAAGCTAAATCTTCAAATAAAAGATAGCGTCAAATATATGTTCTATATGAGAACAAGCCAGACCCGGAGTTTAACTACGTAACAAGCATAACTTAAAATTAGGCTTATCTGAGCGGCTTCTGCAGCACTAGTGACAGGTTCCAATGATTATATAGGTGAAGATTTGCCACTCCAACCATACAAGAGCATCCTCAAAAGGACATGAAGCTAGGCAGCAACTGGGAGTTATGTAAGGCGAGTCTGCTCTCCAGTGCAGATAATAATCCAACCAAAGTGAGGAGTAAGCCTGCGTTGTTTAACCAAGGTCCGGGGTTACGATACTTTGGACTTCCACTGGCAATGAATCACCCGTATATGAGGATGAAGTAGTAAAACACCCAGCACACTAACAGCGACGAGAGTGCGAATATAATTTCATGAGATGAAATTGAAACAAGGACGAGTGCGAGTACGAGACTTTTGTTGTAGGGCGGCCTCGTAGTGAATGGTACCTTATGTCGGGTTTTATGGGCACAAATCCAACCAACAACGATTGACACTGGATTCACCAGAACTAACAAAACAAATTTTTGCCCACAAAATGCAGCAAGATCCGCAAAAGCGATATTTATTGTAACGAGAACACACGCTGCTAAGTCGAAAATTCTCTTTTTTTTCTCGCGATGAAGAGCCCAGGAGGAAGTAAGAAATGCCTGAGACCAACAAAAAAGGAAAGAAAAAGCCCGTTCGGCCGTATATCGACTTTATATTTACCTACCGACGATAATTTAATGAACAAATTGAAATATTTTGGGAAAAATACAAGTTAAACCATACCATAATATTTGTTTAAAATAGACAATACTTAAATACCCTAATTTAAAGTTTTCATTTGTTGTTGAGGGATTGCAAATCCATTGTGGTTTATATGATTACTTAGCTATTTCTAATAGGGACTAATACGAATTTAAATAAAATAGTCAAAAAAAAATATAAGCCCGTAACAAATATAATGTAAGACTGAATCTTGAAACCATCATCCACTTTATGGTGTTGCACAACATTTTTTGTTTTGTTTTAAAGACGGGCAATAGAAATTCCAATGACACCATGTCACAACGAAGAATTCTTATCACTTTGTATTGCGAGTACACATGAATTCAATGGGTTAGTAGAATGAGGCACAAGGTCAGATAATCGATACCAACAGTAAAGCAGCCTTTGTTTTCGGAGGCACCTTCAGACATGATATTTCAGGCAATGTGAGTTCCCAGACATCAGAGCGCATTTCGTATTGTGTGGCTTTAAATAGGAAGGAGGTATCCAGAGATCCGCTTTCTGGAGACATTAAATGACGAAGGTAAAGGATTTGAATTTCAGCGGCTACATTCCTTGAAAATAGGTATTTATTTCAACAGAAAGTAGCTGCAGTGACTTGAAATTAAAGTAATCTCAAAGAGGATTTAAAGAAGTTTTCAGAATTTAGAGAAATGTATTGTATAGTTAAGAGTTGTTAAGTGTACCTTAAATTCAAACAAATTGTTCAATCGTTTGAGTATCACCAAATTATTTTAAGTGGACTTTATAGTGCCCTCATTTCATATAATTCATAATGTCTTTCAGATTTATTTAACTATATAGCTTCACAAAAAAAGTGCGAGGTCCGAAAGACAGATATTTTTTGTGGTAGTTAAATACAAATCCAGTGTCGGCGCGACCTGATCAGATTTGGGTAAGGTCAGTTCAAGGTCAAATGTAGAGAATATCAATTACCAACAAACTAAACACGCATATTTAAACGTTTTTGGGATCGCTGAATGCAAATCCGTGGTCCGTTTGACCCGAGCAGTTCTGCTAAATATATAATAAATAAATAATAAAGTTCTAAAAATGTTTTGTCTATATAATACAATTAATACAAAAACACATACCTGTTATACTGAAGTTGTTGAATAAAGTAATCAATGATCACGTAAAAAATCCTTACTACAAAGAGACCTTTTATTTATTAGAAAAACCAAGAAATCATGTCAGTGCTTGTATGCCAAATTTTGTACATTGTAAATATTAAATTAGAACAAATAACATTAACTGTAAACAGAAGCCTTTTAAAGTTGGTTACGCTTACATTTTCCACAGCATTATTTCAGTATCCACAACACCCGTTCAACTATCACTAAAGCAAATATCCTCACGTGTTTTGTCCCACCTACACATAGAATCTTGCTCTAAGCACATTCATTATATCAAAAGGTTAAGCATTTGGGCTGTTCTCTATAAAGTGCGTTAAGTGATTAAGTATTTAAGCTCTGCGATAAAGGGCTAAAATGAACTTGTGTTCATTTGTGTAGCAGTTAATTAATTATAAATATTGGTTAATAGTGTCTGTTGAGGCAGACAACATATGTATAAGGTTTAATGAATAAAATAATGACGTTGGTGGTGCTTATTTCTTTGGAAATGATTTAATTAGTGTCGAGAAAATGTTTAAATGGGGATGATAAATAATTTCGTCATCGTTATTATACACTTAGCATTTTATTAAAGTCTATTAAAAATATGTCAGATGGCTAAGAGGAATAAAGGGAATATTTTGAAGAATCAAAATAATTTAAATTGATGAATGCATACAAAGTTTTCGTTTAACTGGTACGAAGTACATAAACAGTAAGTGTAAGATATTTATTGACCGATTTAATTCGGTTTTTCGTAAAGATGGAGTTCAAACAAGTTTTTCTTTTTGTTTATTTTACGTATACCTATTTCTGGTGCTATGGCTAAATATCGGCACAAGATGTAAGCAACATCCTTTCCGAGGGATGGTACGTCTGTCTAAACAAATGTCGCCTAAATTTCTATAAATTCACCTAGAAGGTGAACGAGTATCTCGTTGTAAAGTTTGACAAAAATTGGTTAGCGATTTTGTTTATTTCAAATTTGTTTATATCACCCCATTTTACATCTCAATGTGATTTGTATTAAATTTCGAGAAAATTATTTATTGCTGATTGTAACATTAATAATAAAAGTAGTACCTATGGCTTTTTTTCTTCCTAAATGGAGTACCTACTATAAGCAATCTATGAAATCATAAATAAATAAAATATTCACTAAAGTGGGCTTCTTAAGTAGTAGTTTTAAATTAATTAAATCAATAATTTTTAATTTTAATAGATGAATGAGTTATACATAAAAACATACAAATAATGATATAAACTATGAACATATAGACAAAAATTGAACCACAAATTTTCATTTGAAACTACACATTTAAGAAAACCACTTTAGTTGGCAATTCGCTAACTAATTCTTGTGAAATTTGACGCCGGAAAAAAGTAGACTTTGAAACCTGAAAATGAATTCAAATAATGTAACAGAATATTTTAAGCTCTATATTAAAATGTTGAATTGAAATGGTCAATAATTTAAAATTAGCCACACTGTGTGTAAATTATTCTCTTAAAAGTCATGAATAAACACAGTATAGATTATTTAATTTTTTTTCTTAAAATGAATATATTTATTAATATTTCCTTACATAAATTAAAATACTATTGCGTCATTCATTTTGCAATGGCGCAAAAATGTCTATCAACATTATTCACACCAATATTTTAAGCATAGTAATGGCACTTTAAATTTATTAAATTTTGAAACAACCTCAAAATTGTTATTATTCACTTTTTTCCATATAAATATCTTTAAAGAGATTCCTAAAATATATTTCTTAAGGCCCTTTTCGTTTTATTTCTAACAGCTAGATTGACCCTATAAATTATTATCTCCATTAAAGGGAATTGTTGTAATTTTTTACTTAATTGTGCATCTGTTTTTTCTTCAAATAAAAAGGAATGCTTTATCGAGCCCAATTAGAGGGATCTTTTGAAAATTTACTTAACTTAATTGGACAGATGAAATTTTAAAATTTAATTAGGCATATCAGCTCGCTGTAATTCATTACGCTTATCTAGGGAACATTAATTACCCTGTTTTTCACTTTTGTCCCCACTGACATATCTAATATCCTTCCAACCCTTCCCAACCATACGCCAACCGAAAATAATCGATATGTAACGTCTGCGAAACCTAAGAAGGAAAGTGTAATTGAAACCTACAATATGAGTTGAATTTTGATTTCCTCTTATATAATTGAGTTTCGTTATAAAATATATAGTAATAGAAAAATGTGTGTTATTGTTTAAGAAATTTATGAATCTAAAAATCATTTACAATTCTATTCCAATCATAAATAGCGGCAGCTATATGTACAAAAAAAATTGTCTAAAAGCCTTGGACATTGTTAGATGACATCTGACAAGTTGAAATTTCATTGCCTTTAAAGATATCGGAAAAGTAAAATAAAATCATTCTATCTATTTTTTATTTTAAGAAACCACAGACAAAATAGCTATCGCCACAGACCGCTACTGGAATAGGCCAGCAGTTTTAAATTTCCGAATTGCAGGTAGAGTACACCACCAGCAGAATTTTTGGAAGAATCAAATTCAGCGGCCCGCATACCTACGCGTATCCTAGTAACATATAAACAAGACTTTGGTAATGTTCCCAGGCGTACTTACGGATTTCTTTTGTACACTTTTTTTTATCAATATCTGTTTCTTGCGTTACTGTATTTACTTAAATGTATGATGTAGGTATTAATAAAAATGTTTTTAAAGAATCAACGAATATCTATGTAGTTTCATATGATATTCTGCACCGGTGTTACAATTAAGTTATTTAATCATAATTTCGTTAATTAGCTACCTACTATTTTCATTTTTTGGTACTGCAGAAAATATATTTCCAAATAAACAAAATTCGTATTGATATTTTAAACAATATAATTTTTTTAATATGTGATGATGACGATAAAATTATTTAATATACAAGATGGGTTATTAGTACGTCGCGGAATGTAGGTACCTACAGGTTTTTTTTTTGTATTTTGACATCCACTTATAGGTTTAATAATTAAAGATAGAAAGAAACTTTAAATACAAATGTACGACTTTTCCTTTATTTCTTTTGACATCAAAATTTACTGGCATATGTTTAAAATAAAAAAAATCATTAAAAAAATTAAAATTCATCCTTATGAAAATAACAAACGATTTTTATAACTAACCTTTACAACAACATAAGGAGAATACCTAAACACGAAATAACATTAACATACCTACCTACAATTTTTACAAATCAACATGCAAGTAATTGTGATGATACAGTTGAAAATATGTTTTAATTTACTATTAATTGCTTCAAAAACAAATTCAAAATTATCAAGCATTTCGTGTTGTATTTTTTTTCAATACTTGTAAATTTTCAGGTCTTTAAAAAAAAATATGTCTAAAGGACTGACAATGAGATCGGAGCTGTTTTCTGGCCACCTAAGGTTTCTAATAATATTTTTTAGTGTTTGTTGACGAGATTCCTCCTCCAAAATAAATTTGACAATATTCCTGAAGAACTTTTGCACATTATTGTTATTTGAATAATACAGTTAATTATGTTTTATTTTTCGCCATCAGAATGATAAATCCCATGTATTTTTAAAAGAAGGTTCGTTTCTGTCGTTTTTGTCTGATTGTGTGCGAGAGAGATAGAGTTATAGTGTGCGATAGAGATAGAGTGACTCTCTCTCTCCCTCTCTCTCCCTCTGCTGTCTTCAGAAGTCTCCCCAGCAATTTCAGGGCACCTAGGGAGGGAGCGTGGGGTAGAGCGCGTGGCCTCTTTAGCCTTCGTTATCGATCTATGATGTAACAAAGTATAAGAAAAAAAAAGGTTTTTGTTCGTAACTCGGAAATGGCTGGAAATATAAACAAATTTCCCCTTGGTTCTGAGTAGAGCACTCGGTGGGTGGCAGAGTGTCACGATATATGAAAGAAAAAAAAACAGTATTTGCTTAGACTCTAAGTAGGTATCAAAAGATCTCCTCCCCCCCGGTTCTGTATGTTCCTTCTGCGTTGAATGCAAAAGGACCGAAGTCCGTATGTCGAAAATAAATTTTGGAAACAAGAGGTGTGTGACGTGTTATAGTAAAAAACCGTAAAATAACTGAAAAAATCTCCCCACACTCCTGGTTCTGTATGTCAGTTCTGCGTTGAATGGAAAAGGTCCGAAGTCCGTATGTGGAAAATAAATTTCGGAAAGAAGAGGTGTGTGAGGTGATACAGTAAAAAAGGTCTTATAATTCGGAAATTCGGTTGAATTGAAAAAATAATAAAAAAATCTCCCTACTCCTCTGGTTCTGATTGTCCGTTCTGCGTTGAATGGAAAAGGTCCGAAGTCAGTATGTCGAAAAACAAAAAAGGTAGTCAAAAATTGCAACAGCAGTAGCGAACGCATTATCTTATCTCTGTATTGATTGATGATTTGTTGTTTTTTTTTTAAATAAATTTCGTATTCAACTACTCCTTGAGGTTCCAGCAATTTTACATTGTGTTAATTTTTTTGAACACCTTGTATCACAAATATGAGCACTACCAATGGCATCCATGATGTGCAACACTTGTGTCAATAATTATTTTACCTATCTAAAGAAATCAACATTAAGAGAGCAGTACCCATCTAAGGATACACAACCTGTATAATGCAATTTTTTTAAACATTGGTGTTAATATCGTTCCATATTGGAAATCGACGCACAAATCTAAAAACGATAAGTAGAACAGTAAACACTATAAAGCAAAAGTTAACAGTAGTCACGTAAATACGTTATTGTGCTTTATTTCTAGAAATCAAGTATTATTAGTCCTTCTTTCATGGGAGGTAAATGTGTTTTCATCTTATGGGGTCGCTCAATTTTAAATGAATTCGATGAATTCTAAGAATGCGATTTTCAGTCTAAGCTTCGGTACGAGCAGGATTAGGATTTACTCTGAACGTCGGATTGTTGGCGATATAAGCCACCAGAAAATTTACTTCTTATAACAAGCAGTTACGGTACGGATTGGAATGAATATAGGATTGGAAAGAAGCCTTAAAATTTCGCAAACATTTTTCTTGTAACGTACGTGATAATGAACTGTCAATACCTAATATTTTGGTTAATTTGCCTGATTTTTTTTATAAGTGTGTCATTCAACTTCTTCATTGGTACTTAATCCTTTTATGATTTAATTTTCTGTCTCTTGGAACCTTTTGAGTTATGAGAGCAACATAATAATTATATACTTAATCAAGTACTATAAACATTTCTTCCACAATGAAGTTTTAGAGCCACTTTGATCGCATCTTTGCTGTAAGCAGAATGAGGATTTCGCTTTAGTTTGTACCTCACTTATTGATTAATAGTGTATTTATGTTATATATCGATCGCCACCTTTAAAACAATGTGACTTTGACAGCATAAACGATTCTGCAGAAAAATTTATTTTATCCACAATCGCCTTATAATCGGACTTTTATCCACACATATGAACCGTCTAAAGCCTAAAGTGTTACTTTTTCCACTAGAGAAATAAAGTAACTTTATTTCACTAGAAGAATAATGAAAAAATAATAAACATATAATAAATAAAATTTAATTAATTTACTTATTAACATTAAGATTTACATTTATAGTAATAAACATTTTGCTTTTTGTTTTATCACATTTAACTTCCTTTCCGTTAATAACAACCCTTGTAGCATTGGAACGCATAACATCTGCCGAAGTTTGTGAAGAATTTGCACAAGTTACGGATGCCTCTTCTTGTAAATCTGTCTTGTTTTAGGCGAATTGGGCGCAGAGAAATATATTTTCTGCATATTTCAAAAGCATTCACGCCAAATTCTTCTTCTATAATTGTAAATTTTCTTGAAAAGCCCGTCTTGGTTTCAGGCATTGAAACAAGAAGGTAACTGCCAATATCCTGCAGGTCACTAATTTTCAAATTTCCCATTATTAGTACTACCTAAAATAATTCAAAGTTCACTATATACCTAACAACATGTAAAAGTTAAAGATATATCACCTTAATCATTAAATATTCTTTATCGGAAGCCCCAGTCAGAAATTCTTCAATATGTGCTCTTTCCAATACTGCAGTTTTTTTTTTGCTTTGTATCCTCTCGATTCTCTCTTCAAATAAGCAGTAAGCTTGTTATATTTTCCAATATCTGTATTTTTTATAGACCTTTACAATAGCCTTCAATATCGAATACTTCGACCACATAGATGAAATTACATTATATTTTCTATAAGTTTAAAAAATAAGATAGCCTAACTTGTTCATTTATTATCATTACTCTCCGTTTTTTCCTTTATTCGTTAAATTCGGCGAGTAGTTTTTCGTAATGTTCCCTGGATTTCGCTGGCAATAAATGGAAAATGGCTTCTGGAGCTTCTTCAAAAACAGCCACAGGAACACAAGATCATCCCCTTGCATTTTACTAAATTCAGATAAAACTAATTATTAAATACTTAATTAATAATAAACAAGTTACCATAGCAACCAGTAGGTATAACAATACCTACCACGTTTCATTAAGTACTAGTAAGAAGTATCAAGTCGTGAGAATATTTTTTTATTAAATTTCAATAATTCTGACTACAAATATGATTGTGATGTGATTATGGATAAAATGTTTTAATTGCCTCTTATTTACTTAAGAATATTAAACGCTCGAAACGTTCTCGCGTGGATAAAATGTTACTTAAAACACGTATATAATAAATAACTATTAATTATATAAATAATAGCACTGTATTGGAAAAAAATTATTTTTAAAAATAAATACTATGGTTTAGGAATTTCACAAGTAGTAAAGTGTAATCTTACCAAAGCTTGTCTGACAACAGTAAAACTAAAATTGGGGCTTAGTGCATTGTTTCAGTTGCATATAATAGAGTAAAACTATTTATCACTCACTAAACGCGCGACAGTATGTGACACTACGCTAAGGGCTTAATAAATTTAGGTATTACTGGAATTAGTATAGAGCCAATTTTGCGCTAATTAATTTTATAAACTGGTATAAACAATTTAACATTTCTATAATTAATATGTTACTGACAACTAAATATTTGCTATAAAATAATTGGGAATATATTAGATAGTAAAAATTACTTGGCAAATTAATCATTTGTAATAATGGAAATTCATATAACAACATTTCGATTACTTTTGAAAAATTGGAAAAAATTAAGGACCTTCTGCAAAAAGTAACAGAAGTTTGCAAGGTACCTACAATTATTTATTAAATATATAATACATGTTGCAGTTTTACATAGGTAGGTACTCCGAAGTTGATATCAACTGTAAGGTACAACAGTGGTAGCATAAGGTTTTATCACAGACAATATAGCTTCGCCCCAGACCGCTACTGGAATAGGATAGCAGTTTTAAATTTCCGAATTGCCGATACAGTACACCACCAGCAGAATTTTAGGATGAAAGGAAGAATCAAATGCAGCGGCCCGCATTCCAACGCGTATCATAGCAACATATAAACAACATTTTGACAATGTTGCCAGGCGCACTTACGGATTTATTTTGTACACATTTTTGTCAATATCTGTTTTTGCGTTACTGTATTTACTTAAATTTATTATGCAGGTATTGATAAAAATTTTTTAAAGAATCAACGAATATCTATGTAGTTCATATGGCAAACTGCAGCGGTGTCACAGTTAGGTTATTTAATCATAATTTCGTAATTAGCTACTATTTTCATTTTTTGTAGACAAAATTGGTACTGATATTTTAAACGGTTTGTAATATAATTTTTTATTTATTTAATATACAAGGTGGGTTATTGGTATCTTGCGGAATGTAGTTACAGGCATTTTTTTTGTATTTTGACATTCACTTATAGGTTTAATAATTAAATATAGAAAAAAAACTTTAAATACAAATGTACGACTTTTCCTTTATTTCTCTTGACATCAAAATTTGCTGGCATAAAATATATGTTTAAAGTAAAAAATCATTAAAAAAAATAAAATTAATCCTTATTGAAATAATAAACAACGATTTTTATAACTAACCTTTACAACAACATAAGGAGAATACCTAAAAACGAAATAACATTAAAATAGCTATAACTTTTACAAATTCTCAACATGCAAGTAATTGTGATGATACAGTCGAAAATATGCTTTAATTTACTATTTATTGCTCTAGAAACAAATGTAGAATTATCAAACATTTCGTTCTGTGTTTTTTCTTTCAATACTTGTCAATTTTGAAGTTTTTAATAATATATTTCGTTGAAGTGTCCCCACAAAAATATGTGTAAAGGACTGAGATCGGGGCTGTTTTCTGGCGGCCGAAGGTTTCTAATAATATTTTTTACAGTGTTCGTTCACGGGATTCGTCCTCCAAAATAAATTTGCCAATATTCCTGAAGAACTTTTGCACATTATTGTTATTTGAATAATACAATTTAATTATGTCCTATTTATCATAATTAACCTTTACAACAACATAAGGAGAATATCTAAAAACGAAATAACATTAAAATACCTACAATGCAAGTAATTGTAATGATACAGTTGAAAATATGCTTTAATTTACAATTTATTGCCTTAAAAACAAATTCAGAATTATCAAACATTTCGTGCTGTAATTTTTCTTTTAATACTTGCAAATTTTGAGGTATTTAATAATATATTTTGTTGTCCCTACAAAAATATGTCTAAAGGACTGAGATCGGGGCTGTTTTCTGGTCACCTAAGGTTTCTAATAATATTTTTTCAATGTTTGTTAACGGAATTCGTCCTCCAAAATAAATTTGCCGTGGATGTTTCAAAATGTTCTATATCTTGTCAAAAAGCTACCAATACCAATTTGGATTTAGTTTTCGCGTTAAAATGAGACGCCTGAGGTTAAAATGTTTAATTCAACTTTGATCCATCACGCAGTAAAGTCGTTACTACAAAAACTTCATGCTTATGGAATCCAAAATACAGCCTTAAGTTGGGTATCTTCTTTTCTTAAAGAAAGAAAATAGTATGTTAGCCTTTCAAGTATACAGCATGGAATTGTGACTAAGGTTAATTCTAAAAATTCTATAGTTAGCATGGGCGTGCCGCAGGGATCAGTTCTGGGTTCCATACTGTTTATATTATACCCGGATTAACTATATACCCTTTGTAACATTATATGCAGGTGATCAATCCCTAATGTTTTCCATTAAATTTGATCCTTTACTGGAGCGAAATTGTAACGGCACATTGAACTTTTTAAATAACTGGTACTGTTTCTATAAACAACATTTAAATCAAGGAAAAACTAATTTTGTGAGGTTTCATAATCGACAAGATTATTTAGAAAAGATATCCAAATTGCAGATAGGAACTGTCAACTGTCGAGTTCTGATAAGGTAAAATTTTTAGGAGTTATAATGGATGAGTGTCTCACCTGGAAACCACACTGTGTACAATTAATTTCTAAAAACTAAACTAAATTCAGTTTGTTACTTAAAGAGAAGTCTGAAACCAGTTATGTGTAATACTCAACTTCTGCAAATATATCATGCGCAAGTAGGGTCCAGACTACGATATGGCATATGCTTATGGGGTAATTCTGTCTTAACATTCGCACAAAAAAGAATTTTGACAAGTTTGTTTGGTATTAAGGGTACTTCGTCATGTAGATGTGTTTTTAACGATTTAAAAATTTTAACTGTTGTTTCTGTGTTGATTTATGAATTGTATGTGTATATTTAGAGACTAAGACTAAGTTCTCTACGAATTTTAAATGAAAAATACGCGAAAAAATGGTAGATATCACGTACTAATTTCAATAAATTCATCTAATTGTCTGGGATTTACGGTATATAATAATAATTATTTACCAGATAGTATTAAGAACATCGCAGTAACTTTGTAAAGCTTAAATATGAACTGAAGTCTTATGTGACCGAGAAATGTTTTTATAAGTTGGATGAATTATTTGTATTCTAAATTTACTTTGTGACTATTCCTATACACTATCTGAGGAAAATAAAAAAAAGTACAGTAAAATTAAGTAAATGGACATGATAAAGACAGATTGAAGTCGATTTTCCCAAAAACTCAACTTTCAGTCATTTTCCAGAAAATATTAAGGTCATTAGAGTTGTCGGGAAGTTCACTGAAAAATTTTTTTCGTGTAATTAGAAGGCAGTTTTGTATCGAATTTGCAGCTCTTTAAACGCAAAAAATTAGTAGGGAGATAGGGTTTCGGTGGAAAGAAGGAGAAGAGGAGACTCGTTAACACGTCACTTTAGGCGGCTCTAATTGTATCGTTCTGCTTTAGTTTTTTCTCCCCTTAATTATTTTATCATTAAGGGTTCTGTAAAGCAAATTTGAATTTACCGGACGGAGTAACAAATTCTCTGTTTTTATTATTAATATATGTCGTTTCATTAAGAATAGGACACAGTTTAATAAATTAAACATGCCCAACTGAAATATTAGTTGCTTGGAATGAAATTTTGCAAATTAAGTTAAAAATTTCAGCATTTATGTGGTTTGGTCGAACATTTCCAAAATATGTTCAATGGAATAGGCCACTATTTGCGTCCTACTGGTGGAAATATATTTTGATCCATTTTGTTCTTCGATCTAAATAAAAAAAATAAATAGAAACCTTTATTTTCACGTAAAAATGATATTCTAATTAAAATAAAAAAAAATTATGTTCAAAATATAAGGCAATGCATTTAAATAGCAGAAACATACTTTTAATTAGGAATACAATTTCAAATACACCTTCACGATAATAAGTGAAAAAAATCGTTGGCGTTGCAATTTCAAATTCTTTAGGATATTACTATCTTTCAAAATACCTATTCAATACCTATGTAAGTTTTCAGCCACTAAAATTGAATAAATCCAAATATTTCGAATTATCACCACCAAAAAAGGCGGTGACAACATTTCTAACAACAACGCGATGTTTCGCAATTGCACTAGTTACTTCCTGCACAAATTTGGTTGGTGCAACTCTCTCGGTTTCGTAAATTCAATAGCCCAGTAAATGAAATTTGTAATACATGTAAATCATAAGGTAATGCATTTTATAGTAATTTTTAACCCTTTAAAAAACATCCTCTTTATTTTTTTCGATATCTTTTACCGTTATTATGAAGTTTAAGGGTTGATTGATTTATTCCCGAAATTTCAAGTCTTTATGTTCATAAATAAACAAGTCATGAATTTAAAAAAAAACACTATCTCGGCTAAGAATGGTCCTAGAACATTTTTTTTTAAATTCGTGAAAAATTACCAGGATTACGAATATTAAAGCGACTTTAAAAAATATACATTCTTCGCAAAGTTATTAACGAAAAACCTTATAAACAGATTACACTATTTGTTTATACGCCGTTCTGAGGAGGTTAGCCTATGAAATTACAATTTCGAATTGCATATCTTGAAAATATAAGTCAAGACGAAATAAATGAGCCCTCATAAGGCTCTTTATTATAACACTAACAACCGCGTTTTTGCAATTGAAAAAATGCTATTTCTAATAAACAAATGCAAAAACTCGTAAACAAATAATGTCAAATTTTCGGGGTTTCTTAAGTGTAACAAAATACAACTTTTACTGCAGTTTAGAGAGATTTATAGCAAATTCAAATTTCGCTGTTTTTTGCAATTATTTAAACAAATTTTAATGGATTTTAATTTAGCAGGTCTCAAATTAAGCGTTTTTTGAAAACCTATGTGTATACGAGTAGACAAAAGCAAAAACTCCTGTTGGAGAGCGCTTTTTAATACAGCTAAAAAGCTTTATTTTTGGTAATTTTTACATTACAATCATTGTTTAAATAATGATCTTGTTGTTTTAAACCGATACTTTTTGGGAAATATTATTTCTTTTGCCTAAACTAACGATTAAAATAAGTTTCAATATGAAACGAATTTTTTTACAATTTTTTTTTCATTTATTGGGCTACAATACTTATGTACGTTTTCAGCCACGAAAATTGAATATTTTCAAATATTTCAAATTTTCATCACTAAGAGCGGCGGTGACAACATTTTCAACATTAAGGCGATGTTACGCATTGAGTTAGCTATGTCCTGTCCAAAAATGGTTGGTGCAGCTCTCTTGGTATCGAAAATTCAATACCTATGTATGTTTTTGAATTCATTAAATCTAAATATTTCGAATTTTCACCACCAAGAACGGCGGTGACAACATTTTTAACATTAAGGCTATATTTCGCATTGTATTAGCTATGTCCTGTCCAAATTTGGTTGGTGCAACTATTTCGGTTTCTAAAATTCAATACCTATGAATATTTCCAAATATTTCGAATGTTCACCACCAAGAACGGTGGTGACGATATTTTTAACATTAAGGCGATGCTTCGCATTGTGTTAGCCAAATTTGGTTGATGCAGCTATCTCGGTTTTGAAAATTCAATACCTATGTATGTTTTCAGTCATGAAAATTGAATAATTTCAAATTTTTCGAAGTTTCACCACCAAGAACAGCAGTGACAACATTTTTAACATTAAAGCGATGTTTCGCATTGTATTAGCTACGTCCTCTCCAAATTTGGTTGGTGCAACTCTCTCGGTTTCGAATATTCAATACCTATGTACGTTTTCAGTCACGAAAATTGAATAAATCTAAATATATATTTCAAATTTTCACCACCAAGAACGCAGTGACAACATTTTTAACAGTAAGGAGATTTTTCACATTGTATTCATCCCTCTCGGTTTACGAAAATTCAAATTCATTCATTGAATTTAGAGTTTCAACAAATTTTCATTTATACATGTTAATGTTTCTGATGAACAGATTTGTGGTTTTGTTTACTTTTTTTAATGTATAGTTGAGATCATTCCTTTAAAATGTAAGAGAAAGCACAAAAATGATTATTATAATTTTTTTAATAGTAACCGACAGAAAAGGAATATATATTATCATTATTAGGTAGGTATATCATATTTTTAATGAAAAACCTCGTATATGGAACTTTGTACAGATATTTCTATAATCAATAAAATATTTCCCGTGTTAAAGACAAAAAAAAATTGAAACAGATATACGAGCTTGCAAAATTATTTTATTATAGGTAATGATAACTACATTTATTCGGCAAATACCTAATAATTATGCAGGTACGCCTAAAAATTAATTTATCTCTCTTGAAGTATATATTTAATATTAAATAAATTTAGTTACAATAACAGATCATCCATTTAATCTAAATTAATTTTATCGTTTTATAAACATTTTAAATACCCATGATTTCGAGCTCTAACTGATGATATCTCAAATTCACAATCATATCATACCGACTTCTATTAAAAGTATGGAAACTTCTATTCATTA
This sequence comes from Anoplophora glabripennis, assembly GCF_000390285.2. Lineage (NCBI taxonomy): Eukaryota > Metazoa > Arthropoda > Insecta > Coleoptera > Cerambycidae > Anoplophora > Anoplophora glabripennis. The sequence goes on along the minus strand of NW_019416624.1, from coordinate 47,427 downwards.
AACAATATTAACAAACAATATCTTGTTTATTAATTTATAAATCAATCTATTTAGAGCAATTGTAATAATAATGTTATATTGGACTAATGTAACTTTAGTAATATTTTATATTAAGGCAATAGCTGCTTGAGTGAACAAATACGGTTTCAATTATATTATGCATATTGATTTGACACACAAATATACATAGTTATGGCTAAAAAATTGTTAGACATATTGGAATATAATATGTTTTAGATATATAAAAATGAATTACATAATGTTAATGGATGTATCTATAACTATAGTACATCAATGAAAATAATCACTCATTTCGTTTTCAACTGAAAAAAATCTCTTATTGAATAAGACTTTTATTTTATTTGTGTTCAGTTTTTATTATGGATGTCGATAATTAATTTTCATGGAGAAGTTTTGCAACAAAAACGATTTCTTTTGTTTAAAATTATAGGAATAGTAGCTGAAGTTATAATGTATCCTCATTGTTCTGACATGCTACAAAATACATCGAACACAGCTACATAAATAGTGTCAAAAATCTGACTCAATCAATGAATGCTGTGTTCAAATAAATACAACAATTTCTTTGATATGTATTTTTTCAAATACAAATTCTTAAAATTGCTATAAATTCCACAACGAAGCATCGTAAAATTAAACAATCAATTAAATTTATTTTGTATGTTATTGAGCATGTTTCATGTATCTCAAATATCTTTGCAACATAATCTTTATGACATGTTCGTGATTCTATTCCCCAGGATCCTTCTATTTGTAAAGAATGGCCATCACAAAGTTAGCTAGTGAACTCGAGGTTGTAAAATGGTTACACTTCGACTCCATGTCGTGGCTCTAGGGCATTACCTGACACTTTCTGACATTTTAACCTTCCTTACTGCTTGCTGTTCAACATCACAGCCCTGTAACAGAAATTAGACCAGTGATTTTCTCGAAACATGTAACAGTTTTGTATCTAGAATATCAAGTTCAAAATTACTACTATATTCGTTTCGATATGCTCTATTTTTTATTCAAAGTAACGGAACTATGAGAACTATACCGACAAATTAATTAGAGAACAATACTGATAAATTGGCACAAATATATTGCTTTTAGAATTTTACTCAATTTATGTAGCTTTTTTATTGACATAATTTTATTTTATAAGTAGTTTAGCACCTACTATAAAGCGTGTTCCATATTTCTCAATCTCGTTCCAAGTTTCATTGATATTTTGATATTGATGTCAGAGAGGAGCAAGAAAATTTCGTTCAAGATATAAAGTCTTGCAGATTTCTGAATTTTTCGTACACAGGGAGCAATATCAGCAATAGCGATCTTGCAATACGTAGTCTTAAAGTTGAAGTTATTGTGTTCAAAGTTGGATACGACTGATATACTAACATGTCAGGAATAGAAGATATAAAGAGTGTCTCAGAAATTCACCCAAGAAGTAATTTTGATAGAAAACACAGGTTTTTAATTAAAATTTTTTAATTCTTTGCGGAATGTGTGGAATAGCATATCGGGTAAAAGCCCTCCAAGGATTTTCCTGATACATACGCACTCTTTTGCTGACATTTTTCATGATCGAATATCAATATGATCGAATAAGATGCTTTGGATGCTGCTATCTACTACTTGTGATTCAAAAACTTTCTTAAGCCATAAAAAGCAGTAATAAAAATCTTAACAAAACTAAAATTTATATTAGAATAAAAGCTACAAAATCTGGGGAAAAATATCAAGTGATTCCAATACCTATTGTAACTTTTTGTCTTAATGTTATATCTTAGTTCATAATTTGAAAATATATGGAAGTTATTAAATATAAAATATTAAAACAAAAGTACCAACATCTTTGAAGGTCAATGCCATTGACTATAAATTTTCTAGCCCATCACTAAAGAGTAACATGTACATACTTAGACTCAGACGAAAATAAGATGTACCTACTTACGATGACGTAAAATATTAAAAGGGTTGCCTTTAAAAAACTAAACTAATTGCTGGAAAACGAAAAGTTACAATAAAAATATGAAATAAAATATTTAAATAGAGGTGTTAGGAAAGACAAAATTGATATCTTAAAATTATCCAATTTTCAAGAAATCTTTAAAATCTTCTCAAAAGTAGGGGTTGCTACTTGGACTGTATAACAGCAAAAGCTATCGACCTACATCTCTAGTTAAAGCTCTTTCATGGCCTAAGTCCCCGCGGAAATAAGCATTTTCAAAAGTCTCCACTTATTTATTTAAACTAAACAATTCACTCAGATCCCTATACACATCTATACTTTTGTTGTGTCGACATCTTAAAACTGAAATTCTGTCATTATAGTAATCATAAAAAGTTTTTATTTAATTATATATTATATATTACTAAAATGTATTTAAACATGAAAAAGTGGACTAATTTTAAGAGGCTGCTTTCCTAAATTGAAACAGATGACACTTTTTAAAATAATTTTGTCCACAATCACCTTATAACCGGACTTTTACCTACACATATGAACTGTCGAAGGTGATACTTTATCCACTATTGGAATAGAGTAACTTTATTTCACTAGTACAATAATAATGAAAAAATATGAAACCTATAATAAATCAAATTTAATTTATTTACTTATTAACATTAACATTTACATTTATGGTAATAGACATTTCGATTTTTGTTTTATCACATTTAACTTATTTTCCATTAATAACAACCCTTATAGCATTGTTGCCATCAATTTCGAAACACATAACATCTGTCGAAGAATTTGCAAAAGTTACGGATGTCTCTTCTTGTAAGGAACAGCTATATTTTCCTTGGATTTTCCTTACAATATCAAGTTTGTTAGATATAGACTCCTCAACATAATTACAGAGGAGCTATTCCATTCACCATGCCGTTTTATGGTTGTAAGATCAGCATCTTTATTGGCCAATAAAGTTGTTCAAGCACGCCTCATACAATGGCCAGAATATGCTTCTGGATTTGCGATATTCAGGAATGAAGCAACTATTGGTATCCCCAATCGCGAATGTGTTGATGGCTGAGAGGTACATTTTTGACTGATGTATCTTGAAAAGAATATGTTTTGTGTTAGGCGAATTGGCGCAGAGAAATTCTATAATTGTACATTTTCTTGAAATGGTTCCCTCTTGGTGTCAGGTATTGAAACAAAATTTTCAAATTTGTCAATTCGCAGCATCGACAGGCACAAGAAACCCCCATTATTAGTGCAACCTAAAATAATTCAAAGTACACTGTTATACCTAACAACTTGTAAAAGGTAAAGTGATATTACCTTATTCATTAAATATACTTTATTCAGTCAAAAATTCTTCAATACATGCTCTTTCCAATACTGTATCTTTTTTTGTTTTGTATCCTCTCGATTCACTATTCAAATAAGCAGTAAGCTTGTTATATTTTCTAATATCTGTATTTTTGTAGACCTTTATAGTAGCCTCCAACTTCAAATACTTTGACAACATAGATGAAATATTTTTTCATCAAATTTAAAAAATACGATGGCATGACTTCTTCATTTATTGTCATTGCTCTCCGTTGTTCCCTCAATTCGTTAAAATCGGCCAACACTTTTTCGTAATGTCGTCTGGATTTCGCTGGCAATAAATGGAAAATTATTTCTTGAGCTGCTTTAAAAACAGCTACAGGAACACAATTACTTTCTTGCATTTTTACCAAATTCAGACAGAAGTGTTTATAATAAACAACGTACAACCAGTAGGTATAACAAAACCTACCACGTTTCATTGAGTACTAGTAAGAAATATCAAGTCGTGCGAATATGTTTTATTAAATTCCAATAATTCTGACTCCACAAATATGACTGTGATGTGATTATGGATAAAGCGTTGTATAGCATTCGTGTTTTAATTGCCTTTCATCCACTTAAGGATATTAACGCTCGAACTACGTTCTCGAGTTTAAACATCCTTGCGTGGATAAAATGCTACTTAAAACACTTATACAATTAAACTATAATTTGATAGGTACATTTATCTTATCCACCAATTATATACAGGTTAATAAATGTGTATCTGATTTGTAAAATAAAATATCACCTTAATATTTACAATTTATGTATCTATTTCCAACAGTGATTCCAATGGAATCTTCTCTCTCCCATGCTCTGGTGTTATACTTATTTTAATGAGATTAAGCATCCCTAATGTTGCAATAATACACATATAATAAAATAAGTTTTTTCGGTAGTAATTTTTAAGTGCAGATAATTAAATTTTAATATATGGAATAATCTGTTTGGGGTATTATTGATTTTGCCCCAATTACTACCACTTTTTTTATTAAATTATGCCGTTCAGATAATTTCCTAGCTATCTAGCCGAGCCCCAATTTGTAGGGTTTAATGACGTTACATTAATATTCAATCTCCTGGACGTGATGTTAATATTCAATCTTAGTCGCGCCCTGAGTAGGGCAAAGATATAGAAACCGATTAATTCTCTCTGTTACTTTTTGTCGGTCCAGAATAAAACTAATATTCTGATTACTTGAACTAACGACTATTTATCACACGGAGGGGAAAAGATTAATGGATATCTTTTTTCCTGAATTAATGGCCTCAGAAAGATCAGATAGGTGTTCGCTGGACCAATATTTCTATTTTGTAAAGCGCCAAAGCGTTGGGTTGCTCCCTCAGGCGATTTTGTAATTTTCAATTTGGGGATGTAAGGAACTGAGATATATCCGTCCTTTGGGCGAAGCCGAAGTCGCACATATAATTCTTTTCATCAAGTTGTATACAACGTGTCTCAAAAAAATCCCAAACCAGCGTATGTAAAAGAAATGCAGAAAAAATCAAACCTTTATATAAAAATAAGTAAATTAGATATAAGACAGAAAAACTAATTACTGCGTGAGTAAATGAACAATTAAAAAAATATTTTGTAAAAATTTCGTGATGTAAATTTTTTCTTACCTTTACTTGCTTGTATTATGACTCACCAGACATTTCTTTTTTCTTGTTGTTGGGCACCAGCTCATGTGAGCATATAATTAAACTTTGAGTAAGTCTGTTTTTAAATAAAATGAAAATTTCTTAGCATGAGTTATCGTAGGTACCTCAGGGTGAGGTTTTGAGAAAGGTTTCTCGATTTTAAAATTTTATATTAATTAATTATTTGGCAAATGATACTAAAATAAAAGAAAAACTTGTATTTAAATTTTACTGTACCAAAAATATTTTATTTAGTACAGAAAAGTGATTTTAAACTAATTCAATTCCCATCATCCATTGTAATGTATATTAAATAAATAAATTTGGCGTAACTGACTAACAATTTGTTTTATTTTGTCTATGTTCAATGTAAAATAACTTGTTACACTTCCGTGATCAGAAGTAAATTAATCTTTCCCTACTCTATCTTAAGCCAAATCGTAAACTAAATCTTAAATTAAACAATGATATTCATCAATTGGATATTCCGTATTAAATTTAACACATTTAATTCTTTATACCTTCCTTAGTCTGTCTCACCACAATATTTATTATTCCTTTATCCTTGTTGTATTCCACGTTCTACTCTGCATCTAGTCCTGTCAATGTTCTTGGTTTAGCATCTATCATTTTAGTCCATGTATGATATTCTCGTCTCATGTCCCGTTCTTCTTCTCCCCTGAATGTGAATTAGGTTATGTTGTTTTCCCCATAGGTTGTTTTGTTCTCTATAACAGGATTTACTTTCGTATTTTCGTTAACTAAACTTTCTCGTACTCGTTTATTCCGCGAACTTCACTCAAATAGTATATAAAATTTGTTTTCCTATACTATCTGGTATCGGTATGTTTTCCTTTTCTCATCACTTTGGAGTCTTTGGATAATAACATCTTTTTCTTTATTTCATCAAACTTATACTCTTCAAACTTCTACTCTTCATACAAACTTTTAATTATTCTTGATTCTTCTTTGATAATAACTTTTTCTTCCCTATTTCATAAACGTTATATTCTTCAAACTTCTATTCTTTGTACAAATTTTAATTATTCTAGATTCTTCTTCGACAATAACTTATTTATTCTTCATTTCATTATTATTTATTATTCGACACTTTTCTTTCATGTCCCACTATTTTTTAAATCACATTCTTAATTCTAACAAATAACAATACCATTTGGTGCTCCTCAAGATACAGACTTCGGACCAGTACTATTTAAAATATATGTAAGTGATCTTCTTCTCTGGGAGATATTATAAGCTTTACAGACGGCATAGTTATTTTTAAAAGGATTCTTCATGGTATTGTCCAAAATAGAGAGCTGAAAAATATTTGAAATTAATTTTAGACTTGTTTCGAAGGAAAGTACTGATAATTAACATTTCGAAAACTCGTTTAATGTCATTTATAAGTTATAATCAAAACCTACCTAAATATAATGCACTTTCCATAAAATTTGATATTGAGATTACGTTAAATATTTAGGTGTTTCTATTGACTGTAATGGTTGAGATGGAGTTTCCATATTAATCATGCAAGATGTAATGAACCTGTTTTATTTTCGATTTTTATTAGGTCTGAATTTAAAAATATTTCTTTTTATTTCGGATTATTTTACCCCGGCGGCGAGAATTATTGATTTTTCTACATATATATCAAATATCCACTCGCGGGTCCGACCGGCCGATACCCCACTCTGACAAGCCGTTGGTCACGTGGAGGTCCCACCACGACTGGTGTCAATCCGGTGGGGATTTGGGCAACAAAAGTCCTCGACATTCCCCGAAACCGACAGTTCGTATCCAGAACTCAACACCGAACAGACGTCCACCGCCAGCAAGAACTCTCCACCGAAGCCAGCCCAGAATAACCAGTGAACCTAGTAAGAATTATTTTCCTTATTATTATCCGTTCCAACCGGGTACAAGTCCGAAAAGATTTGTACACTTTAAGTGTGGAATTACTGTGGGCCCGAGAAGAATATTCTTGGTAACCCACACACAAATTCCACCGTCCGTCTCAACCCGCACGACAGTGCAATCGTTGGATTCGGCGTGTTAAACCCAATCCTGACGAAGCCGTCGTGTTTACTACAGCGTTGCTTGGTGTCCCGCACCTTGATGTACGCTGGGTAATAGGGGATATGTGAACCAAGACCTAGAGGTTCGGCGTGCCCACCCAATCTCCGGGTCGTTCCATATAGTATCCGTACGCTTCTCCCTGGTCGGCGTGTATACCCATCAGACCGAGAAGCGTTGTATACAGAGAGTCCGACACCATCGGCCACCAGGACGTATAAAGCTTAAAGGCTAGTACGAATTGTAAGGCGAGATACTTCGGATCCCGTTTCACCATCCTATCTTTCCGCCTTGCACCGCTTGGGCTTTCTTCGCTGGTTATTGCTATCGCTTACCGCTTACCGCATTCCGCTTACTAATTTTGCATTGCTTGCTAGGCCATTATACCGATATTTGACCGCCCGCCTGTTTAAAATAAGTCCGAAATAATTCCGAATAAATTTTGGTTTATTTTCAGAATCAGCGGGGACCAGTAAAAAACGTCTATAAATATTTTAATCAGACCGTCTAAAATCACCTTTTCCTTTGTACATAAAAACCGTCTACGATTGTAGAGTAATAAATATTTTATTTCGATCCCGTTTACAAATATTTATTTCTTTTCTAAGGTGATAAGTAAAATGGTAAAAAACCCAGAGTCATAACTTTTTAATTTTGTCTCTTTCACACTGAATTTGTATATAATTATTGTTAAGAAACTTGTAAATAATTTCAGTCGTTTAGTAGTGGGTAGGAATAAAAATTGACACTATATGTATTTGTAATAAGTATTAATATTTTCCCTGTGTGAATAAATCTAGTAAAACTTAATAGGTTTATTTCTTTCACCGTCGAGGTAAAACGATAACATTCCGAACCAGCAAAAACGCTGATATCGTTTTGTAGAGCTCCCGTTAAATTTCATATTTAAAATAAAACTACACTGAGAAAACTACTCTCTGCCGAACTCTCTGCCGTTTTCTCCTAAAAGAAATTCATTGACCCCTGGAATTAATTTTCTTCACTGTAGCTACCTGTGCACTTTACTCTAAACCGAGGGTAAGGGATACGTGGAGTTTCCCCCACGTCAAATTTAGGGAAACTGGCGCCCGAGAATAAAACCGACTATATAAGTTATTAAATAACATTACCGTTTAGAGTCCAGTCCGAGGAATAGAAGACCGTTCCGAAAAATTAAATTACAGGGGGTGTACACACCATAGTTAAAAGTAATAAAATTTACACCGAACGATCCATAAAGAGAGAACCGAGGAAAAGTGCGTCACAAACTAACTAAGATAACTCTTGCAAATATTTTAAAATATGTGAAATATGTGTGATACGGAACACTATTTCTATTACAGGTGGTTTAGTATCTTGGAGAAGTGCTAGAAATAACTATGTAAGACCGTTAGAAATTGTACAAATACGCATAGTTAAAATTATTTGCGGCTTACCTTTGTTAATTCTAACAGATGAGTTATTTAATACATAAAAAATACTTGATGTTCAACAATTCTTCTATAAAGCTCGATAATTATAAAAAATTCTGTTGCCGATAAAAGTAGTTTCATCTGGCAATAAAACTGTAGCAAAAGTTTGCACATAAAGGATGATCCAATTATGTAAGAACTGGATTTTTTGCACATGACAAATACAATTGTTCTTTCCTTAATTTCCGCCATAAGAACTCGATTACAATATGAAATACTGACCCCCTAAAAACAACATCAAATTACTACAGTTTCATCCACACTAGGTTAATACTAATACCGAAGTATGAGAGACTTAGAAGAATGTTAGTTAAGAAAACAAGTTGTGTATGTAGGAGTGAGATATAACCTACAAAGTATACTCCTTCGCATCTACGACATATTGATAAGATAATAATTTTGAAACGGGTCTATTTCTGGTAATTCTACTGACATTAGCTGCTTATCAGATAACAGAGGTGCAATTGAACGTTACACGAGGCATGTAGTTCGCAGAGTAGTTGTTTCTCATAATATCATTGGTTAAATAAGTAGATGTGGACAATTAATCGATATCTTCCTTTGACATTCACTCAACAATGGGTAATTTTTTCTGTCTCTTATAGGTTACTTTTACTAAGCTTAACTTTAAAAATCTTTACGTTTGTAATATTAAGGTTAATATTAATTTTATCCAGTTTAATTTAAATAAATGTCTCTTAGGATATTCATTGTCCTCTTGTAAATTGCAGTGATGTTATAGGACCTTTCATAAATAATTGTGGTACTTGAAACGAGATTACATCCTGTTTCTTTTGCGCCTTTAATTTCCAGGCCCATTTCGCTACTCCTTTGAAACATAGTACACGCATTAAAATCAAATGTAATAAGAGTTGCGCGGTTTTTTCAACTCCAACAAAGAAAAATGTTGGCTTTCTGGGCATAATGTAGGCCGGCTAAAAATAGACCCTTTGTAAGTCACCTTCCCCAATTTTTCACCCCCTCGGAGTAAAAAATGGTTCTCTGGTGTTTCTTGGAATCAAACGTTCGAGAAACTCATTCCACCGGCTCAAGGCAACCGATAAATATTCGGCTGACGCGTGTGAAATGTATATTTTTAAATATAATATAAACATGATACCTGGAAATGCACAACTCATTCCTTTGTAAATTTCACAGATATAGAAATTTAAAAGTACTGAAATAAAGGGCATAACAATTTCTTGTATAGGATTAGGTGACACTCCAATATAGAATATTATTTTATTAAAGTACTTTGAAATTTTACATTGTACCTACACTGTAAAAAAAAATCACTCAATTTTACTCAATAATATATCAATTTCTGTCTACACTTGATTAAGTGAAATATTCACTCTATTAGTATGAGTAGAACTAAAATTTTATGAGTGATACTATCGCATTAGAAGTGAGTAAATTTTACTCACATCCGAGTGTTTGCTAACTATCAGTTGAGTGACTTTTGACTGTTCTGTAAAAGCAATTAAGAATTGATTTTTTCTCTAAATATAACTATTATTGAGTAATTCTTTACTCAGGTTTGGTTTATATTCTCTTTTAAATTTTAATTTAAATATCATTGTATTAAAGTCATAAACTACTAAGCTGCCATAGTTGCTTTTTACACAGATCAGTTATAGAGACAATATTTTAGGTCTCGATTAAAATAATTGGTTAACTGATCGGACGAATAGATTGCCATAACCTATATCGTACGTTACAGAATAGTAAGTATCGGTAACAACCTAACTATCTGTTTATTTAACCGAATATTAATCGAGACTCAATGTATTATTGTTTTTAATTTTTGTAGTCGAAGAACTGCATTTAAAAACAATAATTGTAATCTAAATAATCATATAAACGGATACCTGTCCAGCACTACACGTCATACGCCATGCCACGGGATCGCCTAGCGGGGATAATGGGAGTAGACAAAGACAACGCACAACAACCATAGAATGAGGTGGGGTCATTACTCTGATTTGGGTACAAGTGTACCAAATACGAATTTATCTGGGGAATTTATTTAACCTATATTTGCGTGAAAGTACTCAGGTTTAGTTTAAATATAATCACAAATGAGTAAAATTATCAAAGTGCTCAATATTGATTGAAAATATACCTACTCAGTCATTTCACTCAATGGATTCACTCTGTACCTTTATTGATTTCACTCAAACCTATTTTCTTACAGTGTACATTAACAAACTGTGAAAATTGATAAAAGTTACCTTTTTACGTATAAGGAAAAACAATTTCCGGATTATACTCTGGAGAATAGGCACAACTCGCCATTTAGAAAGCTGAGTGATGGTGTTTTGGTTATTTTTTGTCTTAGTTTCTTGTCATAAATGTAAATAATGTAAATGTTCAATGCTCAATAATATGAAGAAGTAATTGCTGTAATTGTTACCAATCAGCTTAATTAATATTGACAGACATTCTGCTTTCTTCAAAAAAACGTTTTCATGCTGTGAGACTGGAATACATACATAGAAAGTGTCCCATACCGATCGAGAAATTTGTAAGAAAATGATGTCCAGTGAGCACTGATTAAGAACCATATACCTACAATTTTTTGTACAATTACACAGCCCCATAAAAAAATGTTCTGTACCAGAGGCATGAGTGCATAGATTTTGTGTATTTTTTTTTTGTTGAATTTGAATCAGTAGCTCAAAAACCGATTTATCTGGTAATTTTTTAATAAAACTCTAAAATATCCCCAAAATAAGGTGAAACACTAAGGATAAGTAAATACGGTTTATAATGATATGCAACGATTTGTAAATACTTAGAAATCGTTTTAAAATAATATTTTGAATATTAGAAAGAAATAAACTCGCCGGAAAAAACTGGTCACCCTCAAATTTTTCATAAAATCACCTAAATATTAATTAATGTAACTTAGAATTAATATTTGGTTGCAGAACCATTCATTATCGATTCCGGTTGCAACAAATAACTAAGAAAAAAATGATTTAAGACAAAATTAAATTTAATTAAAACAATAACAGAAACGGAACAAAAATACACTTTTTTCTTATGTCTAAAAAATTATGGTGGGTGTTTTTAATAGACCTCCTGGTTACTGTTAATAGCGTGCGAGCTTGAATTGCAGTATTAAGCCGTCGTGACATTGAGTCAACCAAATTTCTGAAGGGTTTTTGGGGAATTGCTTCATATTCTTCTTGAAGGGACAGTCTTAGCTCTTGAAGACACTGGCATGACTTGTCAAAGACGAATAGCCCTCTGAAGTTAATCCCAAAGATGTTCAATTGGATTAAGGTTCGAGCTGCATGCGGTCTATGAATACCGACCTCGTTTAAGTATTCACTTATGATTCGTGCAGTGTGTGGTCTGGCGTTGTCGTGCATTAAAACGAAGCCATATACAATAAAATACAAAAATGAAACGACAGCTTCTTGAACAATGTCTTCCACATATCTGCGAGCGTCCAAAGCTCCATTATCCACAAATATGAGGACGGTAGGTGCTTCCGTAGAAATGCCCGACCACGCCATATCAGAACCTCCTTTAAAAGATACTCGTTCAGAGATGGTGCTGTTTGAGTATCGTTCATTTTGTCTTCTCCACACCCTTTCCCGACCATCAGGTGATTGCAGATAAAAACGAGACTCGTCAGTAAAAAGAACTTTACTTCATTGCTGAGGAATCCAATTTACATGTAATCGCGCAAACTGAAGACGTGCTCTTCGATGCCTAAGTAGCAATTGTGGTCCTATGGCCGGCCTCCGTGAAGATAAACCATTTTCTGCAAGACTTCTCTTAATCGTCCTCCAACTTACTTGAACCCCTCGCACTGTTAGAAGGCGATGCTGAAGTTGAACTGCTGTTGATCTGCGATCCCTCAGTGTGTTGAGCACAACGAAACTATCACCAAGCGTTGTTACTCTTTTTCTTCCGGACTCTGGTCGTCTCGTGACTATGCCAGTCTCCAGATACCGATTCCACGCATCCTGAACGTTAGTACGAGATATTCCCAATGAACGAGATACATAACGCCGACTTCAATCTTCAATCAATGCAACAACTTGAGAAGCCTCAGCAACAGTTAACGGCATTGTTGTCGGGTGAAAACTTTCGATGACTGTCAAACTTAATTCCAAAAACAATGTACATAAGTCTACTTCCCTTTTATGAACATTAATGGTAAGAAAATGATGCATAGTCTGGTGCTGTGTGATTTACACGAGCATATTAATGTCGTTGATAAGGGAATTTCGGCTTGTAAAATTAAAATTGGGCTTACGTAGATGTGGAACAATCATCTTAAAGCATTAATAATGAAAAAGAACTAGATTAGGTTACTAACTAGCTTATAGCTAAGCAGATTTTGTCGGTGAGTGTATATGCAAATTTAATCTACGACCATTCTTACGAGGTAGTTAGTTCCACGCTTAAGATCAAATAACGGATGTTAGTGCAAAACAGTGTAAAAAATCATAGCCTTTTATTTTATACTACCCAATAATAAATGTAGGTTGATAGATAATATACAAAAAAAGTATAATATAACTTATCCCCCAAAGTGGGATACAAAGTGGGGAAGTGGAGACCACCTTCAAACCAATCATCCTCTTGGTTTTTCAGTTGAAATCGGAAAGACTATACTCGGTGTTCTTTTAAGTCGTCAATCACGAATATAAATTTTTAATAACGGAAATCCTTAAATCCAAAATGACGGACCCATTATGGCGGATTGAAACTTACCATAGACATCGGTATCTACCCCAAAGAAATGTGTTATGAGTGTTTAAAAAATTGAGTCATTTGAGTGAAAATAGGCAAATGTCTAAAAATGAGAAACATAGAATATAAGGTTTGCACTGTATTGTCAAAATATATAAGATCTATGTAGGTATTCATGTCTCACGTACAGAACTTTTTTTTCGTGGAGCTGTGTAATTACATAATTATAATATAAACATGGGTATAAATTTTCTCAAAATAAAATGTGGTTTTGATTTTGTTTATTTTGTAAGCAACGACTAGGAAAATATTTATTTCACGTGCAAATGCCCTTTACCAAGTGATACTTCGTAGCCTGGAATCAGTAATAACTATTTTATGCCAGTATGTTTTATTAAACTTATTTACAGGACTGGGAAACTGTCCTTAAATATTTTGTTGGACTTTTGAAATAATACGCATACGAAACGACCAGGTTAAGCAAACAGCGCTCACAATATTTCCGCGGACATGCTAATTAATAATTAAACGTATTTTCTAACCGCCGCGCAACACAGTTAATCTAATATTTATGGACAGTACGTTAAACTAAAGCGGGACACTTAATTGTACGCTGCGACAATAAATTGCCCCATCCAGAATATACCGCGTCCGTAAAATTAACTGATCATAACTTCCCGTTTTGCGACCGAACGATCTCACGCTAATTACTAACCTAATTAAACCCTGACCAGCGACACACAATATAATTTCCGAAACAAAAACTAGCTCCGAGCGTCCGCGTGTCATTCGCCCGAAATAAAATTACTAAATTACTGCTAAACGCTACCGAACGCGGACCCAACCAGGATATGCAAGAACAGTCGTACGAACAAATAGCTCCATTTACGCTAATATTTATTACATATCAAAACTTCTATGCAGCGCGCGGTAGAGGCCCTAATACTTGTAGCATGTGAGTAATGTGCCAAACCAAACACCACTTAGTAATGATGAATAATGTCTGACTTACATATCTGTCGAAATAATTTATATTCTGTTATAAGTCAGAGAGAAAGATAATCTAAACTGCTTAAACAGGGTGTTAATGAAAATATGTCAAAAATTTAAAGGGGCGAAAAAGGAGCAAAAACTGAGTTAACTGATGTATCAAACTTGTATCGGAAGTTTAAGGTCATAGAGAAAAAAGCTAATTAAAAATGTGTTTAAAACTGTTTTGTAACTGCAGAAATACATGTATTTTATCGCCGTGAGTACTTACAAAATTCTGTAACACTTTTTACAAGTTTGTAGGTTTCTTATGAAGCCGGACTGTATTCGAAAGTCAGTTTGTAATACATTGTTGTAGTGAGTGCTGTGCTGTTTTTCGAGAGTATATTTAAGTCGTATTCCCAAGTTTTCTTTTGAAAATGGCCCATTTATTTAGCAATGGCGAATATTATGATATGCTCATAATTTATGGCGAATCAAACGAAAATACCCAAAGAGTTTGTCAAGAGTACCGTGCAAGATATCCTGAACGACGTGCCCACGCACCGCAAACATTTGTTGCTGTAGCGCAAAGAGTTTTGGACACCGATGTATAATCGCGTCGAGGTCGCCCACTAAGAATCTTAAATGTCGAGGAGATGATATTAGATCTTGTCGAAAATGATCTGCATCGTAGCACCAGAGATATCGCACAGCTAGTAAATATTTCGCATCCTGTTGTTTGGCGGACATTATGAGAAACTCAGTTGTACCCATTTCATATCCAACGCGTTCAAGGGCGTACTACTGAGGCTTTCCACTACATCGAGGTTTTTGAGACTGGTTGCTTCAGGAACATGCAAGAAATCCTCAATTTACAGCGCAAATACTTATTACAGATGAAGCATATTTCAGTCGAAATGGTATACGTAACGTCCATAACACTCACCACTATCGAAAATCCACACGAAATACGTCGCGGTGTCTTTCAGCAACAGTTTTCAGTGAACATGTAGACCGCTATCATTAATGACTTTAACATAACCTTTTGAATTGCCTAGACGGTGCTTCATATCTAGATCTTTTGCAAAATCGCTTGCTTATTGGCAGACGTGCCCTTAAATGTTCGGAAAATATGTGGTTACTGCATGACGAAGCCCACCCCCTCACTTTTTTAGGAGAGTGCGCGACTTTCTAAACATTACTTTTCCCGATCGCTGGATAGGCCGCGGCAGCCTAGTTATATGGCCCCCCCGGTCCCCGGACCTTTATCCTTTAGACTTCTTTTTGTGGGGATATGTGAAAAGTGTTGTGTATTCCACGGAAGTTCGTAGCATCGATCAACTGCGACATCGTATTACCGAAGCTTGTAATAGGATTCGAAAGCACGTGGCAATGTTTCAACGCGAGTTATGGTTTCTGGTTTAGACCGTTAAATAAATTCTATTCAACCATTTATTACAAAATGATACAATATAGTTGTGAATTAAATGAAAGCTAAGACCGAAGTGTGTGTCGGTTGTTTGTTACATATTCGCCATCCGCAACAATTCATCATTTCTGCGAACACAGTGGCGTGCCCTAATTCGCGTGCGAGCGAATTGGATACGTTGCGCTGAAGCTTGTGTGCAAGCAAATAGTGAATACATCGTACATCTTCTATGAAAATCAGTTCTCAAAGTCAGATTTTAAAATTATATTTTACTCAACACAAATCCGTGTATTTACCTTATTCTGGCATAATGGGCATGTGGCAAAAATATTTAACATAAGTTCATTAACATCCTGTTTAGATGTAAAAAGACTTTAAAGATAATAGCGTAGTTTCCAAATGTAACTTTTATTTGTTTATTTATTTATTTAATATAACACCAAAGGGTGTTCCAAAAGTAACACAGAATTTGAATTGTGCGCCATTTTCATTCCGAATAGTTGGCAAAATTGTGCAGGGTCACATGTTGTAATAAACACGTTGCGATTAGACAAACTGAAGAGTTACACGACGAATGACCAAGTGAAAATTGTGAAAATTCGTTACAAGCACGGAGAGTGTGTAGCTGAGACTGTGTGCAAATGACGTGGAATTTTCGGTAGAAGAAACGCCCCGAATGAAACAGCTATGAAAAGATTAGTTGTCAAATTTGAACAAACAGGTTAGGTTGTTATTGATAATAAAAAACCAGGCCGGTCGCGTACTGTCCGTTCAGCCGAAAATATTGTTACAGTGGGTGGTAGTGTGGCGGACATTCCCGTGCGCCGTCGATCACTGCAATTAAACATTTCAAAAAGCACAATGTAGCTGATTTTGGCAAAAGATCTGCATCTGATTCAGCTAACGCAGAAATTGTAGCCAAATGACCATTTAATGCGCCGGTCAATCTTTGATTAAATGTTGGGGAATCAACAAGTAGACGGTGATTTGCTTCATCTTAAGAGACGAGGTGCATTTCCATCACTCCTCTTTTTCCTGTGGGGATTTGTAAAGTCCAAAGTTTATTCTGCTCAAATGAATGCCACTCCTGAATTAAAGGCAGAAATTCACCAGGAAGGTCAGTCGCGATACAGAATTTTCTTAAAAGTCGAGTATGCCAAATGAATGGCGGATATCCTCTTTCATATTTAATGACAACGTTGATCGTTTAAAAACATGTAAGACCTTTGCCAAATTTTAATTAATAAAATCCTTTTTCCTGCGTTTCTTTTGGGACACCCCGCCCTCTATTTAGGGGATGAGTAAAACATCAACTGATTAAAATGATATAGGAGATAGATACAGGGTGTCCGCGTTTTTTGTATCAGGACTTTCACAACTTGTACTAGAAGTCCTTTAAAAAAAGTTCATGTAAACATATATGTATAGATGCTTCGTTTTCGATTTACAGAGTGTTCAAGTTTAAAATGAGAATTGATTTTTTATTCGTAAAACGAAAACCCCTTTTTAGACTTTGTTGAAACTTAGCAACTTTGTAATAATAATAATCATTTCCTCACATAATTTAATTTGTCATATTTTCTCCAGTGGCGTCACTACAAGATACCAGTTTGATAAAAATAGAAAAAAATATTGTACGCCACTGCTTTTTGGTAGGTTTGAAATTTTTCTCAGATTTAGCTATCAAAAATACAACTTTTTTGTTATTTATTTTTTTTCCTATCTCGCTTTGTTTAGACAGAAATAAAACCTTGTTTCACACAGTTTATTGTAAGATAATAAAAAAAATAAACAACACGATATGGAAAAACAACTTATTGTATAAATAAACCTCAAAGGAACTGCTCGAAATGCCCGCCATTTCGTTCTACACACAAATTACTGGGTCGTACGGAATCGCCGACCAGGAAGGCCTTCGACTTTAACTGATAACGTCCACTTTCAGAAAGTCAAAGATCTGGTGCATACAAATCACTAATTGACTGTCAAAACTGCAAAAGAGGTTAGCATCTCAATTGGGTAATGCTATGAAATTTTGATTGAAAAACTGAACATCGAGTTACAGCAAAGTTTGTTCCTCGTTTGATGACCGGACAACAGAAAGAAAATCGTGTGGATGTTTGTCAGTAACTCCTTGAACAATCCAGTGACGATGAAACATGTATTCAAAGGATCATAACGGGAAAAGAAAACTAGATTTACGGCTGTAATTGAGACAAAGGTTCAATCATTGGATTGACAAATGATCCGTGCTCCAAGAAAGGACGTCAATCTCGATCCAATGTCAGGGAGCTCACTGTTTTTTTCAACATTAATGGAATTATGCATTTTGAATTCTTGCCTGAAGGTGAAACAGTTTTCGTGCCAAAAATCAGACTACTGGCCTCCCTCACCCTCCTCCTTACCAGACCTGGCCCCTTGCGATTTTTGCTTTTTCCAAAATTATAATCAGTGCTGAAAGGAAAGGACACCGACTATTGATGGCATCAAAGCAAATTGGTCACATATGTTAAAGGCCATTTCAAATGTAGTGTAACGTTAAAATTTTAATCATAGTATAATTTTGAATAATTATAGAGTAAACCGCTCAAAAATCGGACAACTTCTAGTAGTATACAACCAAATATACATAAAAATCACATTTCTTTCCTTTGGAGATATTTAAATAAATTTGAGTAGTTTTATTATGTCTAAATTTAATCAGTATACAGGGTGTTAGTAAATAAGTGCGACAAATTTCAGGGGGTGATTCTACATGAGAAAATAATGGCAGTTTGCTTATAAACGTATGTCCGCAAATGATTCGTTTTCCGAGATAGGGTATGTCAAAGTTTTTCTTAAAAACTGACGATTTAATTTATTGCTCTGAAACCGGTCGAGATGTGCAAATGAAATTTGGTGGGTTTTAAGAGGTAGTTATTGCGCATTTTTTGACACGCAATTAAGAATTTTATGTTCATCATTGGCGCGCGTACGGGTAATAATCTCAATTTTTTTAAAGAAAAAAATGGTACGCCACTGAGATATTACAAATTAAAAATCATTTTTGAATTCCTCGTTCAATTTGTGACAAAAAATCTCTCTTGCCTTTTCTTCGTATGGGGCGCCGTTTTGATGCAAAAAAATAAAACATCTTAACGCGTATTTTTTATTTCTTTAATACATTATCAAGAACTATCTAATACAATAACATTAAACCAGAACAATAACAGAAAATAACACTAATAAAATTTTGAAAAGGCGCAAAGCTACAACAAATGTTCAAAATGACCTCCCTCAGACGTGACACAAGATTCAACTCTTCGCCTCATTGATTGTCGTATTCGCGCAAATATTCCTGGTATATTTCTTATTGTCTCACAGCCGACTATAATTCGATTCCTCAGGTCATCAACATTTTCAACGGGAGTGGAATAAACTAATGACTTAAGAAAACCCCAAATGCAAAAATCAAGAGGATTTAAATCCGGCGATCGAGCAGGCCAATGTTCCGTACCTCCCCTACCTATCCAACGATTTGGATATACTGTGTCTAAGTGATTACGTACATTAATGCTAAAATGGGCTGGTGCACCATCATGCATGTACCATAGGTGTTGTCTCAGCTGTAGAGGAATTTCTTCAAGAAGAACAGGTAACTCTTCCTGTAGGAAATTAAGATAAGATTCGCCTGTTAGTCGTTGTGGGAGGAAATATGGACCGATTAAATGATCATCAATTACCCCAAGCCATACATTTACGGAAAACTGATGCTGAAAATGAGCTTCAAAGATTCCATGGGGGTTTTCCTCAGCCCATAAGTGATTGTTATGGAAATTTCGTATACACTGTCGTCCAAAAGTAGCCTCGTCAGTAAACAAAACGGCATTTAAAAAATTAGGAATTTGAGCGATTTGATGATTAATCCATTGGCAAAAAAATAGGCGCGGAAAAAAGTCTCTAGGTAGTAGAGCTTGCACACGTTCAATATGAAACGGATACAATTGCTGTTCTTTAAGAATTTTAAATACAGTGAAGTTGCTTACATTCAATATGTTGGCAATTTTTCGAGTACTTGTTTCAGGTGACTCCGCAATTAACTCGAGAACTGCTTCTTCTAGTTGCACAGTTCGTACTTCTCGAGGGCGCCCACAGTCAACCGTTTGTTTCTTAAATGAACCATTTTCGCGCAAACGTTGATGAAGACGAGCAAATATTGTGTGATGAGGTACCCTACGTCCTGGATACAACTCAGCATACAATCGTCGAGCTTGCCGACCATTTCCATTACTTCGACCATAGACAAAATGCATGTCTGACAATTCCGCATTTGTAAAATTTTCCATTCTTTTCGATAAAAGAAAAATTAATTACTTATTAACACTAATGTTATAGCAAACTAAAAGCTTAATAAATTAATAATGACGAAACGCTAATTTGACATTTCTTAAAAATATTCGTATTTAACAGACAAATGTTGACAGTAGCCTACTAGGTAATGTATTAAAGAAATAAAAAATACGCGTTAAGATGTTTTATTTTTTTGCATCAAAACGGCGCCCCATACGAAGAAAAGGCAAGAGAGATTTTTTGTCACAAATTGAACGAGGAATTCAAAAATGATTTTTAATTTGTAATATCTCAGTGGCGTACCATTTTTTTCTTTAAAAAAATTGAGATTATTACCCGTACGCGCGCCAATGATGAACATAAAATTCTTAATTGCGTGTCAAAAAATGCGCAATAACTACCTCTTAAAACCCACCAAATTTCATTTGCACATCTCGACCGGTTTCAGAGCAATAAATTAAATCGTCAGTTTTTAAGAAAAACTTTGACACCCCGTATCTCGGAAAACGAATCATTTGCGGACATACGTTTATAAGCAAACTGCCATTATTTTCTCATGTAGAATCACCCCCTGAAATTTGTAGCACTTATTTACTAACAGTAAATTACAAAAATTATTATCACCTATTTATAATATTTATAATATATCTTTTTATTGTGCACCACCCGTGATCACGAGCGTTTATACTTATGAATTATTGTCATTTGGTTGAATCTTCACACAAGTATATTTGTCGTTTCCATAATTTTCATTGTTGAAACTAACATCCAATTCTGATGCTACAAACGTGTTATTAAATTTATATTTTTTTTTCCGGTTTTGGCATAAGCCAAATTTTGTAACCGGATTTTAAGTGACTTGAGAAACGTAGGTATTTGATAGGTTACTGGCGCCCTGAACTTTACAGTTCTAAATACCGCACGACCAGCTCCGACTGTGTGCTAGCCGATGTTTCTGCCACAACATCTTCAGGACGCGACTCCAGGATTGTTTCCCGAAATGGAAGAGTGTCTGAATAGGGAAGGGGAGTACTTTGAAAAAGACAAACACCAATAATGTACAAAATTAATAATAAAATTAAAAAAAAAGTTCGGTTATTTTCTGAACGTATATCATATATCTAAAATGCAACATTCAAACGTTTTCTTTTTATATTTCTTTGATGTCGTAAGAAAATCTCCTAAAACGCAAACAAGATAAAGGGGATACAATGTGAATGACCCTGTATATCTATCAAAAGACATTCAGCAGATCCCTTAGGATATAGGACGAGATGAGTAAAAGTAAACTTATCTAGACCTTCTAGCTATTTCATATGTGCAGAATATAAATCAACAAGGAGCACGTCGTTGATAGGGACGCGTCTGATAATTGGATAGGGAAAACTATTTGCTATTCACAGCGTACCGAAAAGCTGATTTACCCTTATTATCAAACTTTGAAGTTTCAAGTTTCTTCGAAACGTTTGGATTCATAGCAAGTTCTACTTCAACTGCACACGAGAGCACTTTTAACCTAGAGTTTGAAAAGTGAAAGTAATATGTTTAATGCAGTACTTAATTCTTTGTTCACACTGAAATAGAACAAATAATAAAAGTATCCAAGTGAAGTGGAGATTTCAGGGAAAGAACAAAATATAGTAATTTCGATTATATTTTAGTTTAGAAATCTCTGTCTTACATCTTCAGACTCAGACGTAGCAACACACTCTTAAATTTTGTGACATGTGAGGCTTGTTCAGAAAATAACCGAACTCTTTGAATAGAGGTATTTAGTGATATGCGGTTTACAGCATTGCGTTGCGCATAAGGTCCTATGTAATCACATGTTCTTGGATTGTTGATATTTCATATAGTTTTTGTGATATTGTTATTTGAGTGCAAGATGTTTAAGTGTTAGAGACGATTTTTGAAATGTGCGATTTTCTGGAAAAACGATAATACGTAAAATTTTGGGTGAAACTGGGGAAAACTTTTACGGAAACGTTTCAACTTTTGAAACAAGCTTATGGAGATGATGCCCTGGGCCGTAAGCAATGTTGCGAATGGTTTTCACGATTTAAATATGATAATCAGTCAATTAGAACCAATTATGAGTATTGAAGCCATCAAAGCAAATTCGTTATAGACTTTAAAAAAATGGAAATGGAATAGGGGAATACTTTGAAGGAGACAAGGACCAATAGTATATAAAATAAACAGGCCTACACTACATCAATGAAATTAAGAATGATTGTCTACATATCCACGTGCGATGTTCTCAGCTACCACTGTGACTGGTAGAATTTGTTCTCTCCTGTTTCGGTTAGTAGCTTAAGTTAAGTTATTGTTTATGTACTAAAATAGATGCTTTCGTATTAATCAACACTTAAAGACAATACTGATACAGAAAGACTTACAGAGGGGGTTCCCAAATGCCCAGTGCTCTATGACCAGACTAATAAGTGAGGCAGGAATTTGTAATTACAAATTCAGACGCTGAAAGACAATTGCCATAGTCTCAGTGATGTTTATTATTTTGTAACAATTGAAATATTAACATTGTCATAAACAAATATACAAGCAAACTTAAAAGTACTAAATCGCACTACTGAAGCTTTCCCACACTATGGCGAAAAAAAAAAGAAATCTTGTACCTGTGTTTGCACAATAAATACTGCATTTGTTGTTGTTGATAATATGTGACCTCTAGTAGTTTTATTTTAATCCACCGTCTGTTCAGGCAACATGTAACCTCTGCAGTTCCGAATAAAACTGTGCAAAATACATGCATGTATATCCATCATCCTTATATTTTCAGTATTTCTCTAAAGGATCCTTTTAAATAAATTGAAATGTATGTTGCAAGATGCCAAATGCACTCACAGATATCTCTCTTGTCCAACTCAAACGATAATTGTAGGTATATTATAGCTTTAATCTTATTGTTAGTAAAATTCCTTCCAGTACCTAAATAGTTTCATCATGAGTATTTTCAGGGGGTAAGCTTCATTAGCTGCAGTAACTATTGGGAGCTCAATTCCGGGCAAAGTTTCCTTCTTTGGAATGTCAGGTGTATTGTTCTCTAACGATTTGCCAAGACTATAATTTATTAGAATACTCCCATCAGAGTGTTTTCCGTAAGCATCCAATTCTACAACAAAGTTATACCAAATCTAACAGGAGCCAGAGGTGTACGGAATAATAAAACATTTTTTTGTAATTTCAGTAGAGCCCGTGATATGCTTTTCACTTAAAGCTCTAATTTATCATCAGTTATTTTTTTCGGAATGGGTAACTTCTGATCTAATAAAACATTTATGGATAATGGCTGCAAGTGTTGACTTTCGCTTAACTACAATAAATAGTTTTGAAGGAATCTCCAACAGCAAGAAATATGGATAAAAATTTAGATAAACACTAATTCCTTTAGGTAATAAGTTTTCTTTATGCTTCTAATAAAATAATGCTTATTAGAGGGGAAGTAAAGGTAAGAAATAGTGAGCATCTAAGAGAACCCTTTAGAAAAGAAAAAACTGTATCTGGTTAGGATATTGTCCGTCACTATGAATATAAATACGAAGACCTCGTAACAGATCAATATAGATGATGAATAGCTTACAACTTTTCCACACAGCCTCAACTGATTCCGTTTTATTTTCGTGAAGAAGACCAAGTTTATCAAACCTTTGTTCAGACTCTAGCATGAACCAACATAATCTGCATCAAGTCAGTCGATGAACATTTTGACAGAAAAAGAGGCATAAAACAAGAAAAAAGTGCAGCAGTGAAAATTGTTGCACAAATATCCTGTTGATGAAATTTTTGGCCGGTACATCACCTCCTTCAAAATCCTTTTTAGCCAGACAAGTCCAGTATTTGGATCATAGAACTCTTTTTTACGACCTTCTATTCTCGCTACCTGATGATAATTGTAATAATTGCACTGGTTATAACCAACTAATTATTCTAATGGAACATTCATTTATTACTCCTACTACCGATCTATACAGGGTGATTCAGATCCAAAAAAAAATCTGGATGTACAGGGGACCCTTACAAATACAATTTTGTAAAGAAAAAATCAAAAAGGGCAGTTCGAAAATGATTTAAAAATACACTTCTGCACGGCACTGGAAACTGGTCCACTGTAAAACCTGACCTCGCACAATGCGACCGGCATGGACATGATAAAACATGACATGGTGTGGTAAAAACGGACAAAAACTTTTGCAAGGAAAGAAATATGTAAATAGAATTTTATCGCACCTATTTTATATCGGCAAATTAAACTGCTTTTGCCTTTATTAATTAATAAAATTGATTTCTATTTTTAAATAATAAAATCATTTGACATACCCGATGTTACAACAATTATTCAAAATTTTATCCACCGATGTGTAAACACATTTGGGTCCGTTGTACTCAGTTTATACGAAATGTTGTCTTGTTTCACCATAACACAAATGCTTCACCATAAATTAAAACGATATCCGTCAACTCCGAGTACACGAAAACCATTTTTGATACTAACTACCCATTTTTGACACTAACTACTAAAAACCTATTGTAAACACGACAGATAACAGGTAAATATCCCAACGACGAGTGCAAAATCCGAACTCAGTATTCGGAGTCGCTGAGGCCACGTGGCGAATGACGCTAGAGACTACAGTTGTCCAGCTATGTAGTGGTTGAATGTACTATAACTTCAATATTTTTTTTCTCGGAAACTATAAGGATTTTACAAAATATTGATTCCATTTCTCATGCTGCATCTATTCCCAAATTTTTGTGGATAAGTTGTGAATCACCCTGTGTAAAGGCTTTCTACTTAACGCTATTCAATAAGTATTTATTTGATTCTTAATTTTACTGGGTATTATTTTTCTCTCTTGTCCATTTCGTTTCGAGTTTTTGTAATGCTTTAAAATTTTGTAGGAAGCTATTATGTATTATATCGTCGCATCTGTTAAACATTAACGTTCAAACTTGTTATGATGAAGAAGCGGAACAGATAAAAGAAGTTTTGTTACTAACGAACTGGAAGAAAATTGCATTAGGCGCCCCTAAGTTTATTTTCCATGTATTTTCTCTTTATATAGTTATGAGAGCGGTGCGCCGTTCTCATGAAAGAGTGTTTTTTACAAAGAGAAAAGGCTTTAAACGCATAATAACCGAGAATAACAACTCAATATGACACCTGGCTACTTTCAGGTATGGTGGATTATGAACAAATACGAAATAATAATATAGGTATATTCTGCATAAATAATGAAATATATATAAAGAATGTATTTAGGTGAGGACTGTATTCATTTTCATGTCGGTTTTAATTATGACAAATTTATGCATTTTTAAAACGTGTGTTGCTCTTCTATTAAACAGACATTTTCAATAATCCAAGTCAAGATTTTAGTGGGATAAAGATCAATAAATAAAAGAACACTTTATTTTAAATCATTGCCAACGTTTCGGTGTTATTTTACACCATCCTCAGGGCACTAAAATACAAATAATGTTTTTTTTTTATAAAATACGATAAGGTACTAAAATAATTTAAAAAACAAATATATTTACAATAATTCTAAATAATTGTTCCTGTCACAATTACCATAAAACCCGAAAAAGAAAAATTCTAAAATAGCTCTAAAAATAACGTAGGTATTACTCACTCACCGAAATTTGAAGTGTCTTTTGTCCAACTTAACAGTTCTAAATATTAAGAAGATTGTATCTAGATACTTATATGTGTACTTATAATTCATGGAACAAATTCAATCTCGTTTTCTTTCACAGTAAAAATTGTTATAATGTCTTAGGTACTGTTCAACAGAATGACAGTAGAAAAATACGTTAATTCTAATGTGTGTAGATATATATCATGCTCCTTTCCCCTATTATTTTTTTCTCTTTTTTTCCCATTATTTTTTTATTTTTTCCATTCAATCCATCACATTCATGAAAATATTCTAAACCTGAGTAAACCAAACTACTGTTACAAAATATTTTTTTCAATTAAATTATATTAAACCAAGTTTAAATTGTCTATATTTTTCTTAGTATTAACACTATAAATTTTTTTAGTATAAATTATTTCCTCGAGTAACCTTTTTGAGAGGATAGGTTGATGCCCAAGCAGTTCGGTTTTGTCAAATTCAAAATAGTGATTGAATCATTTTGAATTTGATAAATTTTTTTGGCATTAAAGTGGAAAAAAAAACTAGTGAGCATGTCTTTGACACTGGATCGAGACTGACAATCTTTCTTGGGACGTTGAGAACCTCTGCCAAACCTCGTCTGGCAGTCAACTGGCGATTTGTACACACCAGGTCTTGACTTCCTGAACGTGAACGTCATCAGTTGAAGTCGAAGGCCTTCTTGGTAGAGGATCACCTTCAACTGACTGACTACCACTTTTAAATTTTGAAAACTATTCGTACCATTGCGTACGATCCAGAACATCATCTCTGTAAATTATAGAAGTTATGCGCAACGCATGTCACTAAATATGGCGCGTAATACAAAAAGATCTCGTACCTAAGAGTTCACATTTTCTTAAATTCCACCATTATATTTTCAATAAATTTTATAAAACAACTGTAACTTAAACAAGTTAAGACATTTCAAAATCAGTTTTTGTGTGCTATATTTCATGAAGTTAAAATTAAAAAAAATATGAAGATGTGAGACTGCGTGTGCCTTGGATTCTGTAAATGTCACGTCACATACATAAGAAAGTTTTCAAGAAAATAAGAGATTTTATTTAAAATTATTCATAATTGAATTTAAATTATGTTTTACCCTATTTTATTTTGACCAATAAAAAAAATAATATTGTCATTTCCTACATTTTTCCTTTTTGCATTTGACGTGAATTTATTGAAATGTATGTAGTCTTTCCGAAGTTAGTTGAAGATGTAAAAAAACGCCTGGCAATAAAATTTAATGACTTTCAAAGGCGTCCTTAAAAAAATTAATGATAAATTTCGTTTTGTTCCGTTTCAAAAGGTCTCCAAAATACTATGTTGTAATAATATTATTTATCCCTTTCGAAATTGTAATATCAATGATTAATAGAAGGTGCCTATAAAAAATTAAAATTACCTGAATCACATCAAATTCCGCATTGCTGCACTGCACTGCTGGGCTGGGGTTTGTCAACCAGTGCACTTGTCAACAGCTGAGATTTATTACCCAGTGGCCCAATGCAGCTGTGTTAGATTTCGTTTGCCCGCGCCCGCATTCTTCAACTGGGCGTATACATTTCTACCACCTCCACGTTTAGTTCGACCAGACTTGTATATGGGTATGGTTAAATAAGTATGGGAACAAGTTTTTCAAATATTTCAGTGCCGAGTTGCTGCGTCAGCGACCTAACCTGGTACATACTGTCAACGTCTTGATTCAATTGACATCGGAAAGACTATTCGCGAATGCACCTAAGAGCTCGCCCTCTGGCGGTGACAAGTGATACTAACGAAACAAGGTAAACATTTATTCTGTGTGTGATATTTCGTTTTGTATTTTATTTAAAACTGTGTTTAGTGTTCGTTTTTTAAACACTGTTATTTTAAGAAAATAGTGTGAGGAAAACTTCAGCAATTATGGATAGAAAGAAGAAACTGTCAGACTATTATTGTTCAGTTCAAGGTTGCTCTTCATGGTCCAAGAAAAATCCAGAATTAAGTTTTCATCAAACCATTGAAGAAATTTTCAAAATATTATTGCCGATAGATAATACTCCCTGAATTTCATGAGGGTTGTTAGTAAGTAAGGGCACTAGTCTGCAAACAGAATATAAATTTCTAAATTTAAATTAACTTTGCCCAATTTTCCCATATAGTACCACATGATCAGCGTTAAAAACTGCCTCTCCTGATATACGAGAGTTTTCGTTGGCA
>NW_019416624.1:3621-18265 GCF_000390285.2 Anoplophora glabripennis | reverse complement strand
TACCTTTTTTGTATAAACTTTTTTTCGCTATGAATAATAGCTTTTTTACGTGAGTCAAAAAACCACTTTTCCATAACTTTGACCACTGTTAAAACAAAGTTTCCCAACTAGCCTCGAGTTGATTTTTTGATATTTTATTTATAACATGTTTCCGAACAATATTCCGCAGAGAAACTTCTAATAGTATTTTTTTCCCGAAACAGACTCTTTCATGTCTATAATGACTGGGCTATAGGAAATGTGTTCCACAACGGATAAGTTCATAGTTATAACCTAATAAAATGTACAATAAATTGTAATGCTAGAGACAAATAAAGTAGACATAATTACTTGCCTTAAAATTTATTTATGAAATATTTGAAACCTATAAAATAACACAAAAGTCAAATAACCGCAGTTTGATAACAAAATTACTAATAATAATGGCAAATAAGACAAATGTTGTTCAAATGAATGTGTAAACACGAACGGCAATGTCAAAATTACCTTGTCTTGGAGCTTACTGTTTTCGCCACTTGGTGCGCTTGTGTCTTAAAAATTATCGCGAATAACTAATTTCGGAAAATGTTTATAAATAAAACAAAACATATCAATCCCAGTCTCCCATTTTTTAACGGTGTACAATTATTGTCATATAATGCAACTTTAACCAGATATAACATCATATAAAAATGAACAATGTCGACTAAACCCTTAGGATTTTATTCGTCACGTTTCTCATATAACACATAAGCCATTCTATTACAAGAAGTCAATATTAAGGTCATATAAAAGTTATATAAAAAGAAGTAGTAAAAGTCTGGGTAGATACAAAATCACGCAATACAATACCATATATATTGCTTTTCTGATACCGACTTATTGCAAAAAAACAAAAACTAATTTCAAAATAAATTAGTTCTCTGTTCATATCTCTGCTTAATCGTTCAAGCTAATGACGATTAGTTGTTTACGGAGTTGAAAAAATGTTTTTAAAATTATTCCGGACCCACTTTTTTTATAAAGAGCTACAACTTTCAGTCTTCTACTTATTAAAGTGGTATAAGTTTTGATTCAGAAATTACAGAGAATGTGCTTTAATGTGAACTTGCGTTAGGATTCCTTTAAAAATATGTATCTACTTTAATTTTAATCAATACTCTCAAAGGTCAGTTAGAAAACTGAAAGAGTGTACATTTTTTTTGTAATTTTTTATTAAATCTGTAATAAAGCAAAGGTGTAGATTGAACCAACTATAATAATAACCTACTTAAATCAAGCTATAGGTATATCTGTATTATTCATTAGGACACAAATATTTGTGGCAATGATAATAATTAGGTACTATATAAAAGAAATGAGGTTGAAATCTGGACTATGCGCAGGTCAGGCACAATAAACACCTTATATCGCTGTCGCAGCATGTCGCTCGTGTAGTGCAAGATTATTTATAAATAATGTCGCACGAGCGACATGCTAATTTATTTAGTGTTGTTACTGCTAGGCCTAAGTTTTTAAATTTTTGCACGATAATAATATATCTAACAATTTAAAATATGTAATACTTATTTCAAATGTTCAAAATAACCACCATTCACTTCCAAATACAGAATAGCTCGGTTTATCACTCCCTCTCCACAAACACGTCCTGTGTTTCTTCATTTAATCTCCGACATTCTACTCTTATCCTGTTTTTAAGGTCGTCAATATTATTTAAAGGCGAAGAGTAAACTTTTTCTTTTAGGTAAGGCTAAAGAAAGAAATCTATAGGAGTGAGATCCGGAGATCTAGCAGGCCATTAAACATCTTCACTAAGACTACCGATCCATCTACATGGATAAGTTGTGTTCAAGTACTCTCTAACAATTCTGGTAGTGTGCGGTGATGCTCCATCTTGTTGTAAAATCACATTGCACCTAATATGTGCTGGAACATCTTCCATGTAATAATCCCTCACCATACATTAATTCCCCGAACACTTTGGAAGTGGGTGTCTCTAAGCCAATGGGAATTATTTTGGGACCAATAATGGCAATTATGGCGGTTGGCTATTCCATTATTGTGGAATCCAGTTTCATGTGAGCACATAATCATCTCATTTATTTCTTGAGCAACTACTAACCATGCTATAAAGTGCAGGCGCCTCTCGTAATAATCCTTGTGGAACTAATAATAATAATAATAATAATAATAATAATAATAATAATAATAATAATAATAATAATAATAATAATAATAATAATAATAATAATAATAATAATAATAATAATAATAATAATAATAATAATAATAATAATAATAATAATAATAATAATAATAATAATAATAATAATAATAATAATAATAATAATAATAATAATAATAATAATAATAATAATAATAATAATAATAATAATAATAATAATAATAATAATAATAATAATAATAATAATAATAATAATAATAATAATAATAATAATAATAATAATAATAATAATAATAATAATAATAATAATAATAATAATAATAATAATAATAATAATAATAATAATAATAATAATAATAATAATAATAATAATAATAATAATAATAATAATAATAATAATAATAATAATAATAATAATAATAATAATAATAATAATAATAATAATAATAATAATAATAATAATAATAATAATAATAATAATAATAATAATAATAATAATAATAATAATAATAATAATAATAATAATAATAATAATAATAATAATAATAATAATAATAATAATAATAATAATAATAATAATAATAATAATAATAATAATAATAATAATAATAATCTTTATTTTCTATAGATTTACCTACTGTAAATATGAGAAATTGTCAAGCGTAAATGTAAATACAGACAAACATATAAAACAAGCAATTAAATACAACTAATAAACTAATAAACTACAACAACTACAAATAATAGTATATAGATAGGTATACATAAGAAATAGCTTTAAAAACCGACAATACATGTATAACAAATTTAAAATTTAAAATTTAAAATTTAAAATGGTCCCTAACGCCAGTCCAAGAGATCGCTAGTGAGGTATTCCTCTACATTGTAAAAAGAATAATACTTTAATAATTTTTTTACTTCGAATTTAAAAGGTATAATATTTGAAATATCTTGGATATCATGAGGCAGATGATTATATAATTTGAGTGACATTTTTGCAGACGATTTGGAGACTTGGGTAGTTCTACAGTACGGTATGTGTAGTATGTTTGAATTTCTTAATTCGTATGGATTCAGATCACCTCTCTTCGGGAATTTTTCTAAATTTGTTTTTATATAAATTACGCAATTTAAGATATACAAGGAATAAACTGTTAAAATTCCATTTTGTTTAAAATAAGATCTACAGGAACTATTACGTTTTAAATTGAAAATATTTCTGATTATTCTTTTTTGCATTATAAAAACTTTATATAAACTACTACTGCACCCCCAACAGATAACTCCATAATTTAGTACAGGTTCAATGCAACCGTAATAGTACAGTTTCAAAATTTCTAAACTGAGGCTTCTTTTTATACTCCAAACAACATAATTTTTTGTAGCTAATTTTTTCAGAATTCCATTTATATGAAAATCCCATGAAAGGTGATTATCAAGGTGCACTCCCAAAAACTTAACAACATCATTTTGCAATAAACTTCCCGTTGAAGACTTAATTAATAAGCTATAGTCGTCCCGTGTACCTATAGATGAAAATTTTATAAAACTTGTTTTTGTCAAATTCAGCACATTTTGACAACACCATTGCTCCATTCGATCAACGCATTCCTCCGATAATTTACATAAATCCCGCTCTCCGTTTGAGCTAACTAAACAAGATGTGTCGTCTGCAAATAACGAGCTAGAACAAGTGACACCAAGTCTTAGGGGAAGGTCGTTTATAAATAAAATAAATAGAGTTGGGGCTAATACACTCCCTTGTGGCACCCCGGTGGCCACAGAAAACTTTTTTGATAAATAAACATCACTCCCATCT
The DNA here is from genome assembly GCF_000390285.2 of Anoplophora glabripennis. Classification (NCBI taxonomy): domain Eukaryota; kingdom Metazoa; phylum Arthropoda; class Insecta; order Coleoptera; family Cerambycidae; genus Anoplophora; species Anoplophora glabripennis. Next base: position 14,282 of record NW_019416624.1, on the reverse strand, counting down.
TTAATCCTTACAATTTGGCTTCTATCGCGTAGATACGATGATATCCACAATAGCGGTAGGCCACGAATACCATATTTCTCAAGTTTATTGAGTAAGTGAGTATGATTAATGACATCAAACTAAGCCTTGATACAAATGTATTTTAGAAAGCCGTAACTTATTGTCTTTAAGAATTCTGTGTATTGAAGAATACGCAATACTAGTTTCCATCTACAGCTGACGAATCGAAATATTTGAATCTATAAAAACACGTCTTAAAATTGCTATCGAATATTCTAGATCTCTTGCCCTTCTGGGTTTAAAAACTCTTCTTTTCTTTTGAAAACATCCATCTGACGTCAAAGTCCTTGCTAACTTTCCGAAAATTTTATCTGATGGAAAACGATGTTGGTATAAACGCCTGGCAATTTTAGCGTTCTATCAGCACTCTCCATAAATTAATATCATATCTAGTTTTTCCTGGTTACTGTAAGTATTCATATTACAATTAGTTATAGATAGAATAGGTAGGAACCAAATTTTAATTATTTTTACAAACCGTTATTTAGCAACGTCAAAATTCTGTTGTTTCTGCAGCTGGCTATTATTTTTCAGAATAAAACTACTGAAAGTAGAGTTAGTCTATTTTTGCTGTTTTTGTAGCAATATTTCTAATGAAACTATATAATTCAGCAGAAAAGGCAGAAAATGCAAAAAAATATCTTCTAGAATTGATAAGAAAATATACAACAATTTAGAATAACTTCAATCAAATAAGATGGCACTACAGTTTGATTAAAGTGGGCATTCCCTATTGCCGTTTCAAATATTGGGAAAAACTCCTGTTTTTCCTTTGCAACTTCGCAACTTTTGACTTTTGTTTTAATTATACTTTTTTATTACTATACAGGGTGGTCCTTAAGTAATTATACAAGTATGGTAGATTTCTGACTTTAAAATATTATAATTTGAGCCAACTTGCCTTAATTAAATATTGTTAATAAGAAAGATACAGGGTGTTAAAAGTGAAATTTCAAAATTTATTTTTCGCAATAACTTGAACGTTTTTGGACATTTATATAAACAAATTGTAACTGTTTTTTTTTGTATGAGAAATCATAATTTGGTATCTAATTTAATATACCTTTTAGAGGGCGCCACATAAGTCACTTGTGTGGCATAAATGTACGCTAAACTTTTTAGCCCATCAAGGTAACGCTCTTTTGGGAAAAAATATTAAAGGCACGGCATTGTAAGAACAAAAATGTATACTTGTTAACAACCTCTAAACTTAACGGTTTTCGAGATAATCGAATTTTAAAAATCTACTGCATAATTCTTTAATTCATTGCGAGAAATAGTAACGTAGTAGACGGAAGTCACGAATGATTTTAACAGTTAAACATTCTTGTTTTCATAATCTATGACGTTTGAAAAAGTTTTAATTAAATATTATGAATTGGACGAGGCTACGTTTAGCCGCCGTGGTATTTTTAATTTAAGAAATAATCATATTTGGGAAATTGAAAATCCTCAGTTTCAAAGAGAAATACATTTTCAACACGAATTCAGAATAAATGTATGACGTGGGATCATTGGTGACCATTTTTTAGGGCCATACGATTTCCCGCATACTTTGAATGGTGAGAACTACTTACATTTTTTGCAAAATGACTTCATTGATCTTTTGGAAGAATTGCCACTACATTTCAGGCAAAATATGTGGATTATACAAGATGGTGCATCTCCTCATTATATGAGAGAAGTCAGAACATATTTAAATACCAACTTTCCTGAATGCTGAATTGGTCGTGGTAGTCATTTCCCTTGGCCAGCACATAGCCCAGACTTTAATCCTCTCGATTTTGGCGTATGGGGCGCAATGAAACAACTTGTTTATAAAAGTCCCGTAAATACTCGTAACCAACTTTGGGAAGAAATAAATGCAACTGCAGTTCCTTTTGGACCAATTATGTTATTTAAAATAAGGCCATCTTTTACGGAACGTTTGGATAAATGCATCGAAGAGAATGGTGGACATATTGAACACTTACTTTGACATAATTAAACTAGTAATGTTAGTTAGCCTAGTTTTTTCTATAAATTCATTTCTAATTATGATTATAAAACTTATAATTTAACTGCTTTTATTTAACTTTTTAATTTTTTTTAATTTTTGATGTCAACTCCTACTATGTATTACGTTAATATTCATCCTGTTGATATAAAAACATGATAAGCGTATACGACTTCTACATTAATATTTCTCGTAATGAATTAAAGAAGAATTATGCAGTCGACTTTAAAAATTCGATTATCTCGAAAACCGTTAAGTTTAGAGGTTGTTAACAAGTATACATTTTTGTTCTTACAATGCCGTGCCTTTAATATTTTTTCCCAAAAGAGCGTTACCTTGATGGGCTAAAAAGTTTAGCGTACATTTATGCCACACATGTGGCTTATGTGGCGCCCTCTAAAAGATACATTAAATTAGATACCTAATTATGATTTCTCATACCAAAAAACCCCCAGTTAATTTTTTTTATATATAAATGTCCAAAAACGTTCAAGTTATTGCGAAAAATAAATTTTGAAATTTCACTTTTAACACCCTGTATCTTTCTTATTATCAATATTTTATTAAGGCAAGTTGGCTCAAATCGTAATATATTAAAGTCACAAATCTATCATACTTCTATGTACAATTACTTCAGGACCACCCTGTATAAATGTTTACAAGACTTTTATTGAATTCTGGTTCATGCTGTATATCTGGAAAGGAGGCGAGACTAAAGTAAAAGGGCTGCAGAGATGCAATCTGTATAAGTACGTAACATAACATATTGTGGGCGGTTTAAGATAAAGCATGGAACGCTGGCGTCAAAATGAAAACATTTTGCCGTAAGTGCCGATCGTTAACAGAGATAGAGCGCCCATTTTAACCGTATCAACAGAGTTAGATACCTGTAGCGGGATTACCGGGACCTCTCACGCACTGTTTAAGGGTTGTTTGAATTCCATACGGCTGATCTTGAATATAAATCTTACAGCATAAATTTCACGCCCATCTTAAGATTTGAATACAATTTAAATAATCATCGCTATTATCAGTGTTTTCATAATTCATAATCTCCAGCCAGAATATTCGTCTATGTAGGACATAATCGTATTGCAGCAGGAAAGTTATTGTAGGCCAAAAGTAAATGCAATTTTATTTAAATAAGCACACATGCAGAATTTGGAGATATATTTTCCAGTATTGTTTGTTTCCGGGCTAGTTACCACGTCCTCAATTCAGGCTTCTTAATGTTTCAAGAGATACATCACTGCCTTCTTCAGGAGAAACTCTGAAACTTTAAAAGTTAAAGTCCTCTGGTTGTTATTTTTACCTGCTGTGTCCATGCCTTTGCTATTCATGGCTTGCAGTCATTGATCTCGAATCTCTTAGATTTCTATTGCCTCCCTACAGTGTCAAAATCTTTTTGTTCTCTATCTCACTATAATTCTTTTATTAGTCATGTCTATCGCATATGCTATATTTTGCGGATAATGATTTTTCTACATTGTTATTCTCTAAGTGACATTTGTGCTCCTTGTACTGATGTGTCTTCTGGTTTGTCGGTACCGAGGTCTTAGAATGGATGATTTCTGCGACTGTTATTGAGAAAGGCTGCTATACTTTAAAAAAAAATTCACTCAAATTCACTCAATTTTAATCAATAATGTATCAATTTCTGTCCACACCCGATTGAATAAATGTTCACTCTATTAGTATGAGTGCAACTAAAATATGAGTGAAACTATTGCTACAGAAATGAAATGAATTTTACTCAAATTCCAGTTTTTGCTAACTATCAACTGAGTGACTTTTAACCCTATTCTGAATATGTAAAACCAATTAAGAGTTGACTTTTGCTCTAAAATGATTTAAATTTAACTATATTATTGAGTAATTTTGTACTATGAAAATTTCAAAGGGGGACGCACAGTGGGGAAAAACGGACAAAAGTGTCCGCAAGATAAAAATTTCGATAAATATTGATAATAATTTTTGACACTTATTCTATATGTGACCCTGCGACCACACCCTAAACTTTAAGAAATTTTCATGTGGTATTATCGAATCATCAAAGTATTTTGCATGTTCAGTTCGGAAAACAATAAAACAGCTACCCAAAAAAAAACGATACAGAAACTTTCTCACAAATTTTAAACCCACAAACCCCAAACACATGAACTCAAACCCAACCCACAAAACCCAAAACCACAAGTCTCTAACCTACAAAACTCAAACCCGCAAATCACTAACCCTTAAAACCTAAATCCACAAACCTTAAAATCATAAAAACCAAAATCTTGACCTTCCTAACCTATATACTCCAAACTCATATAGCCCAAACCAAGAAATCCCAAACTCACAAAACCAAAACCTATAAACCCCAATCCTAAATTCACAATTGGATTTGGGGTTTGTTGGCTTGGTTTATAGATTGGAGTTTTGTTGGTTTGGGGTACGTGAGTTTAGGGTTTGAGGTTTGTGGTTTCAGGGTTTGTGGGGTTGTGGATCTAGGGATTACTGGTTTGGAGTGTATGAGTTTGGGATATATGAGGAAGGAGTTAATGGTTTTGGGTTTTATAAATTTAAGGTTTGTGGATTTAGGAATGGGGTTTATAAGTTTGTGTTTTGTGGGTTAGGGGTTTGTGTTTTGTGAGTTTGGGGTTTATTAAGTTATAGGTTTGGGTTTTGTGAGTTTGGGATTTCTTGGTTTGGAATATATGAGTTTGGAGTATATAGGGTAGGAAGTTCATGAGTTTGGTTTTTATGATTTTAAGGTTTGTGGATTTAGGTTTATTATATACTTATATTAATTCATTAAAAATATGTGTTTCGTTTCATAGTTATTCAAAATGTGGGAAAAATGTGACAAAAAATAAATTTCATAGCTTTTCTCAATGGTTTATATAGTTTCAGCATCTTATAATAAATCGTAAACAAAGACACTGTGAATTTTTCAGATGGGTCAGAGAAAATTGGGATTTTCTCAATGTGGTCTTGGAATTTTGTATTACTGAAAAGAATCTGTTAGTTTTATTCGAAAACAGGGTATAAAATAAAATTATTCCATTATAATGTCCACATTCCAAATTTATAACCAATGTGAGTATTATTGAAATTAAAAAATAGTCTTATCCACAAATTCCGACCAGGATATTTGTGGATATGATGATTTCATATTAGCCCACTCTGGTGTCGCATTATTGTAATTTGTCGTGTATACATATACAGGGTGAGTCATTAATAATGGCGCAGCTTACTGGGCGATTGTTAACGTAAAAATGTAGCCATTGAGCCAAACATGCCTTAATCAATTGTTGCTCATTTTCGTCCTACTAAAACTAAAACTACAAATTTTCAAAAAATCTAAAATATAGATAAAAAAGGAAAATATTATTTCAACTTTAACACCCTGCAGAACGAAAAGGAGCAATAATTGATTAAGGCATGTTTGGCTCAATCACTATATTTTGAAGTTAACAGTATGCCATTAAGCTGTGTACCATTATTAATGACTCACCCTGTATAGTAGCTAAATGGTTTATGAAGCTGCAGAAATTTTCCAAATTTAATAATTAAATATGTTGAGACCTATTGATCTAACTTTACAGATTTTGTACCTATAGGCGGTATTAGAAATATATTTTTATTAAAAGACTTTTAATACGACGCCTCATTGTGACGTACGCATCGAAATAGTGCTATAATAATTTCTTATTTCTTCGAATAAATCTTTTTCGAAAAAGAACAATTGTTTAAAATTAACTTTATTCTATTATTCATAAGTAAATAGGTTACCAATTTAATGCTCCCTATTTCCTTAGGCAAATATTTAAGTTTTCATTTTAAAATCATATAAAATGCATTTTCATTTAAAATAAATTGAGGCTACTACAAAGCCGGCGAGGCCAATAAATTAAAATGGCTAATTACTGCAAGAAATGTGTATTAAAATGAATTTTTCTGCAACGGTTGCTTAATTACCCGATTCTAAATATTTTATTAACTTGCGATGTTAATAGCTTTGCGTTCGCACCAGAGGATGTAGAATGTTAATTGATCAGAAATGCACCGCGGTGATGTCCCAGAGGACTTTTTCTGTGAAACACTGGTCGAATTGTTGAGTGCTCTCATCTCCCAGGTGGATCGTAGGTCGATACAAAACATTTACAGACTTAGAGACATTTTTTGTTAGCTGTAAATACATTGTAAATAAAAACAATAAGTTAGTGCCCTAAAGGAAAAATTTGTTCGATATTGCGTACACAAAGAAATGTTCCTAAATACCTGTGGAAATGTGTGGTATTTTCATAATAATAACAAGCTTATCAGGCGGTAATCCTCTGAAAATATGAAAAAAGTTTTAGAAACAATGTTACTGAAATTCTTTCTAGGGGAGACAAAGAACACTAACGAAACGTTTATTTAAAAAGTAAATTTTGGATATTACAAAAATGTAGGTATACATAGAATAGAAATAAATTATTATTGTTACAAACTCATAAATTCTGACAACGAACAAAGCTCAAATAAGCTTTATTCAAAATTATATGCAAATCATATCAGTCGGAAAACTCCAACACTAACGGTAACATTTTTAAGCAAATGTAAACAAAAACATACAGGTGTAGCTTTTACCTAGAAAAATAAATTTATCATCTGTGAACACAAAGTTTACGGTACCAAGGTGAATGTTATATAGACCAGGCGGGTTCTGTTTCAATACACCCATGTATGGATGTTTTATATAGTATCGCTAATTTTTGCTTTAATGGCTCCAAATTGGTATAACAAAACATGATTTCACTATGCGCACGCCTCTTTTCTCTTTATTTCATCACAGTTCAAAAACTATTCATGTTAGAGAAAAATTGAAGAGGAAAAAATGATACGTAATTAAATTTTACACGAGATATACCTTTTCAAATAAAAAATGCAACAATTATTGCAAATATAGCAAAAACTACAAAAAAAAAAAGTGAAAAAAATTACAATATTTTTGCGATTTTTTTAAAAGTACTTATATTATAGGTAGGATCTTCATACTTGGCCAAAAATTCTTTTTGATATAATAAAACATCACACCAATTTTCGTTAAAATCGGTCAGATAGTTTTCGAGTAATAATTTTGCAATCCTGATTTTTGAAAAAAAATTGAAATTTTTGCAAATTTAACTGAGCCTAAATTAAGACCTCTAGATACTTGAAATTTATCACATAAAAAAGGGCACTCAAACTTTAAAATGCGCCTAGAAAAATTGAAATCCGTTAATTAGGAGAGCCGTGGTAATTGTTTAAAGATATGCATATTTTTTTAATAAATTCATTATAACTATATCTATTTTTTAATTATGCTTTTAAAGTACTCGGAAAGACGCTTCTTTAAAAAAAAACTTGGTGAATCGTTAATTGGTTCCAGAGTCGATCAAAGTTGACCGACATTTGTGGCGTAACTATGAGGTCTGCAGGCTGTTTTTTAAACAAATACCTTTGACATTCCGAGTACCTACTTTCCGGAAGTGAATTTGCAAAACTTGCGCCTTTGTGCAACCCATATAAAATGTCGATTAAAACTATTGGACCGAACATGAAATTTACGAAAAATGTATAGGAGGTAGTGGTGGGGGAAGTCGAGAGCTCGACTACTCCGGCCGGCTCGAAATTGAAATCGCGCGCTCAAAACAACGGCGCGGTTAAAAATTTTGATTATCTCGGCTTCTAGTGGTCCGATTTTGATGTTTTTTTAAATCGATGCCTCGCGAGCTGCAAAGTCTACAAAGTCCAACATTTTTAAATGCGATTTATTGTTAATTATTATCGACCTATTAACGTATTTGCTTATCTTTTCTCGTATTTTTCTTTATGAATACTACTCAAATTTATATAGTTTTTATCCGGACATTGTATTCAATTTGTTTAAACATTCAAAATTTGTTCAAACAATAATTTTATATATAAATTTTTAACATTTTTTTATTTTAAAAACTTTTTATATTTAAAATAAAATGAAATCATTAACCGCTTAAATTATTGTTTAATTTTTAAAAATGTATATAAACACTTAAAATTGAATTTATTTTCAATAAAAATGTAGTATAATGCTTTTTTTTCTAAGATAATTTGATTTTAATTACGAATCTTTTTTTCCTCTTCAATTTTTCCCTAAAATGAATAGTTTTTGAACATTGTTGAAAAAAACAGAACAAAATTGATTGATTTTTTTAAATTTTTTCATTATTTGTTTAATAATAAGTTTGGCACACGTTTTGAAGCGCGCGCATAGTGAAATTATGTTTTATTATATAATTTTGGAGCCATTAAAGCAAATATTAGCGATACTATATAAAACATCTACACCAAAACAGATCCCACCTGGTCTAACAGGGAAACGATACACATTGCATGTAACAGTTATAATTATTGTATATTATATTTCAAAGAATTGTCAAAAATTAAATTCGAAACCACCACAGTCAATAGGAAAATAGTTATTATAAATGCAAATAAAGAAAAACGACTTTTCGTGCAGCAAATTTGAGGTTAAATATTTTTCTTTTTCATATCGCAAATCTCTTGTTATGTTAAAATATATAAATATTTGTATTGTAATAGGAAATTATTTAGTGCGATATTCAAAATGTAGACCTCATTAAACACTTTTATCTGATTATGTAACCTCGTTTTACAATATTTCAAACACCTTGACGATTTTTTGTCATTCAGCTCTAACTATAGAATATGGACTAAAATTTTTAATCAACAAGTTTGCTGTAACCTTTCAATAGAGTTATTATTATTTAATTTTCCTTAGCTGATTCTTGTTAAGCTGGAAGAACATATTTGAAGGTATTACAAGCCTATAAAAGACATTCTGAGGGTGCTTCTGAGAGTCGAGGGCTGATATCTTGAAAACCGTTTGTAAGAAAACTCAATAAGGGTCCAGAGATACCAGGTCCCTGCAGACTTCTTTTTTTTAATGATACCTCTACCTGTCTATTCTTATGTTTAAGCACCACTGTTAATGCGGATTTAAAGATATTTTTGTTATTTACCTTGCTTTTCTAGATATTATGAGAGTTAATTGAAGGAAAATAATGGAATTTTATTTTTTAAATACATATTTATTCAAAAGAGTAAGATACGAGTATTTACAACATTTTGAGTGAAGGTAATATAAAGCCAATCTTAAAAATATACATAAATTTTGAAGAGTGAATAAAAAAGTAGAATACTAAGTATACAGGGTGATTTCACTTTAAATACAGAAATTGCTGGACTAGACTCATTACAAAAAAAAAGAGTAGAGTTTGCTCTAAAAACTCTTTTCTGCGGGACTCGGTATTCGAGATACACGGTGTTAAAGTTTACAAAATAATTTACTTATTTGCCGAATATAATGCGCAAATTTTGTCATATTTGTGTAAAATACAACTGCAAAAATTGATTCTATTGATTGCATTATCAGTTAGTAAGCTTTACGATTATGAACACAAGACAATTTGTGGCAAAGAATAGAGGAAAATTGTAATCTCCTCAGGGAAAATCAAGTCATGATAAGTTCCTCTATAAATAGCCTGATAAGAAGATGTCAAAAGTGTATCGATGCGGGACTTCGTTTTGAACAATAGTTATGGGACTCATTACTTAATTACTTACTCGACCTATTTGTTAATGTTATTTTATTTAGTTTGATCTTTTTTCCAGAAATAAAAATTATTTCTACAAAAAACCGCCAGTACCCTTGGGAAAAATTGGCGGATGCTTTAGTAGCACGCCACTGGTTAAAACCAGGAGGTTTTCAGCAAATAAATGGATTAATTTATTAGAAAAATTGAATAAAACGTAAAAACAAGCCCAGATATCTCCTAAACGGTTTCTACTATTAAAAAACTCCACGAAACATTTTTCATTCAGTTAACCTAGCGCTACCTGATTTTAACATTATTTCTCTAAAGCCGCCAGTGGCGTATTTTTTTCTTGGGAAAATGGGGCGGCACCTCCAGTAGTACCCCACTGATTAAAGGCAGGGGTTAATATTGCATTCTAATTAAGTGAATACGCTGTAGTAAATTTCATTCAATTCTGTCAACGCATTATGAAGACATGACACAAATATAATTTTTTTGTAAACTTTAACATCCTGTATCTCGAATACCGCATCCACCAAGAAAAGTTTATAAAGCAAACTCTTCTTATTTTTGGTAATGTATCTATTCCTGAAGTTTCTGCATTTAACGGGAAATCATCCTGCGTGATTTTTCTAATACTATAAGTCTGTTTGGAACTGAAAGAATAAAACCCCGAGATAAAAACCGGCCATGGGCGTGGTAATATTTCGTTTCAGGTAATTATCGGATAACACTAATGCTAATAAAAATGACAGGGATTGGAAAATCGACTATCTACAGACTTTTAAAGGAAACAAAAAATGAACAGGATACTGTAAATCCCCCAAAATCATCTACAGGGAGGTCAAAAGTCGTTATAGATGATTTCTTCAAAAATGTCATTCGCAGAAAAGTACACTCATTTTATTTTAAAAAAGAAATACCAACGCTAAACAAAATTTTAAGTGAACTTTCAGAGGACAACGATTCGCCAAAAATCAGTAGAAGCAAATTATGGG
>NW_019416624.1:0-2211 GCF_000390285.2 Anoplophora glabripennis | reverse complement strand
ATTTAGTGTTCGTTTTTTGAACACTGTTATTTTAAGAAAATAGTGTGAGGAAAATTTCAGCAATTATGGATAGAAAGAAGAAACTGTCAAACTATTATTGTTCAGTTCAAGGTTGCTCTTCATGGTCCAAGAAAAATCCAGAATTAAGTTTTCATCAAACCATTGAAGAAATTTTCAAAATATTATTGCCGATAGATAATACTCCCTGAATTTCATGAGGGTTGTTAGTAAGTAAGGGCACTAGTCTGCAGACATAATATAAATTTCTAAATTTAAATTAACTTTGCTCAATTTTCCCATATAGTACCACATGATCAGCCTTAAAAACTGCCTCTCCTTCTAATATACAACGAGAGTTTTCGTTAGCATATATGTAAATAGGAAATGTATTCCACAACGGATAAGTTCATAGTTATAACTTAATAAAATGTACATTACATTGTAATGCTAGAGACAAATAAAGTAGACATAAATACTTGCCTTAAAATTTATTTATGAAATATTTGAAACCTATAAAATAACACAAAAGTGAAATAACCGCAGTTTGATAACAAAATTACTAATAATAATGGCAAATAAGACAAATGTTGTTCAAATGAATGTGTAAACGCGAACGGCAATGTCAAAATTACCTTGTTTCGGAGCTTACTGCTTTCGCCGCTTGGTGCGCTTGCATCTTAAAAATTATCGCGGATAATAAATTTTCAGGAACAATGCTTGATAGATCTGTCATTAATAATACGGAAAATATTGCTAGCAGATACTACTGGCCATATCTCTCTTATTATTAGAGATTGACCTGTCAAACTTTACATCACTATGTTGCTAAAGAAGCGTTTCTACCCAAATATGTAAAAATCTTAAACTAGAATCTGTCACAGTGCATCAGAGTTAGATTTAAAATGCATTATAAAACTAAAAGATTGGGGTCTCATTCCAAATAATTTCCTTGACAGATGACCTGACAAACCTTTTTTAAAATTAATAATTTTGAAAATAAAACTAGGCACTAGACTTATTTTCACCGCGAATTTTAACCACAATTAAAACATATTCTAAATATTATTACAGGTAACCCCTCATCTGAAGATTATTGTCAGCCCTTAGAATTACTCTCCATCTTAATAAGGTCTTTAAGGATAGGGGTATGACAGTTATTAGTAATCCTTAGGAATAGACCTACAACACCTTGGGCTTAAGGCAATATTGCTTCCATTATTCGGAAGGTCACATTTACAAGTTAGTACCTTGTAATCCAAACAGAAACATATTAATATTTATGGGTCGTACATACACCCGCACGATACGAATAGATGTGTAAAAGCGGAGTACGAAGGCTTATACAGCTTTCAATTCTTGTTTGATGCGAGTATCGTAGTGGGGGTTGCTTTAGATGTAGTATTATCTGTAGTTTTTATACACTAATTGTAAGATTTACGTCAAAACTGGTTTAAATAATTTCTGTGGCAATTAAAACTTTTTATCTTCTTTGGATAGCAAAATATTACTTACCTTTTTCCATTATTTTTTTAATTTGTTGAGGAAACCTCTATTCGTCAGAAATTGTTGAATGGATTTTGCTAAAATTAGTTCCTGTATACCATAAAGTACACAAAATAAAAGTTATCTCTATGACACATCGGCTCTTGATTACAATTTCCAAATTAAATTCCAAGGTAAATATTATATGTATATAGTTACATAGGTTCAATTGAAAGCAGGTCCAATATGCTTCAATATGAGTGTACTTATACATTAATATAGGCATCTCTATGTCGAAAATACCGAATATCTCTTCCCTAGGCTGACAGTGATTTTTATCGCACGACCGTGTTTGATTTCAATTTACCTGGATGGAATAGATGAAGTACGTTTTTGATGTTATTAACGTTGTACTGTGATTACCAGCTTGTACGAAATTTTTTATAATGAAAAATTAAGCAGAGCAGCCAGAGAACCATTTATTTATCCATAAAAGTGTACTACTGAAAATAGAAGTGTAGCAATAACCATCGAATGGAGAAATATTATTCAGGATGATGTTCCAACACAACATTTAATTAAAAGGCTTTTTAGCCACAAAAAAATAGGTTTTTAATTTTGAAGCATTGCTCAATGAAGTAAGTGCAACAATATGTTATTACCATTAGATATAAATTAATTATTAGCACTAAAGAAATCTGTTCAATGGCTCGAATTGAATGTAAAATA
>NW_019416623.1:1435115-1452050 GCF_000390285.2 Anoplophora glabripennis | reverse complement strand
GTCCCATAAGCACATGATCAAAAAGGTACTGCGACATTCTTTGACTCAAAAGAAGACGATTTGACCTAATTTCCATTAAGAAAAAATATCTGGCTCCTCTGCTGTTGACTGTCAAACTTCTTGAAAAAAATATATGGTTTCTGTAATATCTGGAGAATGTTACGATGGATTTTAATGAAACTTGCTGTGGACTTGTTCCTAAGTAACACTCATGTTTTGATGAAGCAACCGCGTCCATCTGCCTTGTGCTAGTGGTAAATTCTTAAGTGTCTCAGTTATTACGCAAAAAAAATGTGTTCAGTTTTAGACAATCATTATCACTACTATTCAAGTACAACAAATACTCACTACAATCACTACTATCGTAGTAAGAATCTTGGTAAAATCTTGTAGAATTCATAGTTTTTACGCAAAAAAATGTTTTCTGGTTCGTTGCGCCTTAACAATTTTAGATGTATCGTAGTAAATCTGCCCTTTTACAAGAAGCAGCTTTCTCTAATAATAATTGCCAATTCTTTTACGTAGGATATCGATATTGAAAGTAAAATTGTCGCAATTTTAAAGTCTGTCGCAATGTGACGGATTGAATATAATTTTACTTCATTAGATTTATTTTATGTTAACACTCAAAAAATGTAAAGACCTACTTTAGGAAAGACATAATTCTCTTTATTGAAACTGGATGATAGTTGCATATATACGATATATGATGATGGAATTACAAGACATGTTCGATATGCCCCCCATTTTCTTGGATGCATAGCTTGATCCTTCGATTGAAATTTATATCGGGGAAATATGAGGGCCCGAAAAGTTAAAAATAAAAAAAAAAATTTAAAAGTTCATTTACATGAAAATTATCAGAAGTAACCCCACATAATAAGATATTGTTGGAAAGGTAATTCTGTCTGCTTTTCATATTAGCTAATAAAAATAGGCCATTCTATTTAGAAATTTTTAGTAATTTTTGAATTTGCAAACCTCGATATAACGAAAAAATAATGACAACACTTCTGTGGTTTCTAAGAAACTGCAAGACTATCAATGATTATTTATGTCATAGATTCCTTAAAATTACATCATACTGAGTGTTTACAAATAGCTGCATCGGAGTCTGTTTTCGGATTTATGAGCCTCTACTAGGAAAACGGCCCATCAAAACGCTCATAAACCCTATATTATTTTGTTTCATTTTGATAGGGCTATCCAAATACGCAAAAATATGCGGGTGTTCTATTTAAAAAAATTCAAGTTTGTGTCAACACTCTGTACATAATTAGTACAAAAATGAAAATAATTTTAAAAAGTAGTATTAGGCATTTTTTGATCAAAAAGTTAATTTTACCAGGCTTTTCAGCACCTATCAAAATACCTATATCCCAAATTTCAATGACAAATGTCTTCGAAAAATCAGATAACTAAAAATTATAATAAGCAGGTCAAAGGTTGCTATGAAAAGGACTACCAATCGGACAAAGAAAAAATACACAACACTTCTAATTAGTAAAAATAATAATAATTAGCGTACAAAAAATATAGGTAATGAATCATAAATATGAAGTTGTTAAACAAAAAAATTACAAAGCAATCTAAATTAAATTTTAGTTTTCTCGAAATATGGACTTTTACTTTAGGGGTTTTATAAAACAAAATGTTTATAAAAACAGACCAAGGAATTTGGATGACCTAATGAATTGCATAAGACAAGCTTGTGCAGAGATTACTCCACAACGGCTATGTAAATTATTTTTAAATTTAAGAAGATAATCGGAAAAATGTGTTCGACTGGAAGGAGGTTTAGTGGAGAAACCTAAAATTTAATTTAGATTATCGTTTTGCAATTTTTTTGTTTAAGAATAGTCAGTCAATAATAATTTAAAATACTATAAATTATTTTTTATAACTATGCAATTAACATATTAAATTGTTATTGTTGCCCAGCAGGAACCTCGAGGAGGTCTGAGCATGTCTTGCCAAAAATCAGTTTTTATTAACATCATTATGTTAATTTTTTAATTTGCTGTAAGCCTTCGGGCAGCAAATTCAGCAGCCCATTCAGATGTTCAGGTAGAAAATGCGGCCCAATTAAACGATCGCCATATACTCTTGCCCATACATTGACACCGAAACTCCTCTGAAATATTCAGCATTCGTATACAAAGCCATCACGACCGACACTTTGAGCAGTCCGAAATAAACTAACGGTTTCGTGTGTTTTTCCAATCCACATCCCCTCTCCATCTGTATGGATCTTCATTCCTTTGAGGGAAAATTGCGGAAGATATGGAGGGTGATATATTTGAATAAATGCTTTAAATTGTTAATGGTTTTGTAACCGTATGTAGTGTATTTTGTATATTCGGGTATTTAGTAATGTGCCGACTTTTTTTATTTGATAAAATACGGTGTGCCTACAAACAGGTAACTACCTCTGCTTTATTTATTTTCTTTTAACGAAAGTTGACTTCGAGAAGTCAGGCTTGTTAAAACAAGTTAATACAATTATTAAAATTATTTATAATAAAATGCAGCATGCTCCTTTATTTATTTGCATTTTATTGGTTTCGTACATATGTATACGTATACTAAAACGGACGAAGTTTAACGCGGAACCCAAAGTAAATGTGAACCACAGATTATGATGTGAACTTGGCAAAGCTGTTCGCTTCAGCTGACGACTGGTTAGTGACATTACGTTACAAAATTTTCCGAGCATCCGGGCATCTGGACGGACCGCCCTCTTAGCGGGAGTTATGGGTTGATTTCCTTCATTTTTAAAAGTCGAGTAAAAATTTTTTTTCGGATTTTCTGTCTTTATTAGGCCTTCCAAATACGTGGTTAAAATTAATGACATTATGACTATACAGAGTGTTTCAAAAAGGCGTTGCCAAACTTAAGGGGGTTACAGTGGACATTGTGTAAGAAAATTTTTGTATATAAACTCTTAGTCTGAAATGAGCCGTTTTGGCCCTGAAACAATTTTTGTCCAAAAACGTAATGTTATGTATTACGTTGACCCCAAAAGGCTTCGATATTTAAGTAATTTTTACTATAAAACTCAAAGCTGCATTATTGTTCTTTAGTTCGTTGTAAAACCTCTTCCTCAATTACCATTGTCCGTGCAATTCGTGGATGTCAACTTCCTACATCTGGTTTAAAGTTGCCTTTGTCTCTTAACCCACGATGGATTGACGAAAATGCTATTCGGCAAGGCTGCTGGTGATTCGGAAAGCGCTCAGCTTCTCTAGCGTTGCTTCTTGCTTCGTCATAAATAAGATGCATGTCTGCATACTCTTCGAACTTAAATTGGTCCATCTGTCCAATTGGATCATTCATTACGTGACAGCTCTGTTAATTTTTTTCACTACTCCTCACAGCCGACATAGATAATATTGCATGGCTAGATTAGATTCGTGCAATAGAGCTTTTATCACACAGTTTTACTAACATCGTGTGTAGAACATGCAGTTGGTAAACACTTATTGATAACTATTATACGCTTATCACAATCAAACTTTGATTATAATATTTATTCATTAAACTAATATAATCTCCTCTTAACGTTTTTATTAATTGGCAGTTATATTTACATAAATAAAAAGAAACAATAACAGCGTAACGTAGTAACGGTCAAGTGACATAGATGGCATAAAAGTGCAAATTTGATTTATTCACATAACACGCCCCTCAAATTTTGAGCTTGACAAATTTTTAATCCCATTGCTTCTACATGACGATGATGTGCAAGTCCTGGTAGAGGTTTTGTGAGAATATCAGCAGGCATTATCTCCGTTGGTACATATCTCAACTTCAGTTAATCATTTTTCACTAATTGACGTACAAAATGGTATCTTTTAGCAATATGTTTGGTGCGTGAATGACAAGTACCATTTTCTGCAATATACGTCGCCCCTCTGTTGTTAGTTCCAAGATTTATTTTTGATAGATCAGTTAAGTCCAATTCCAACATTAAATTTCGTAAATATAGAGCTTCACGAGATATTTCTGACAAGGCTACATATTCGGCTTCGGTAGACGAAATTGCAACTAACTGTTGTTTCTTCAAACGCCATGATATTGCCGCTCCACTTAATAGAAACACATATCCTATAGTCTGATTCTATCAGTGATATCGTTTGCATGATCTGCATCAGAATATCCTTGAATGAATCCCTAATGAATCTTTTTTAAATACTAGACCATAATTTTTCGCATCTTGAAGATAACGTAATACACGTTTCGCTGCTGACTAATGAATATCTTGGTATTTTTCATTAAATTGCGATAATCTATTTACAATAAATGTGATATCTGGACGAGTAGCAACCGCTAAATACATGAGTGACCCAATTAACTGGCTGAATGGTTTTTCTTCACCCTTTCTTCGGTGTTGATTTCCATCAGAAAGCTTTACTTGAGAATCACTGGGAGTGTTCACTGGATTACATTCTTCCATGTGAATTTTTTTTAAGAGATCTTTTATATATCTCTGTTAACTTAATTCAATTTCACCATTTTCTTGATTAATTTCAACTCCTAAACAATGTCGCGCTAAACCTAGATCCTTCACTTCAAATTCCTTCGCAAGACCAGTTTTAGAAACCTTATTTTTTTGTGTTAATATTCGGAGCATTTCTTGAGCGTTTTTACCTAATTTACTAAGTTTACCATCCTTTCTAATTATTTCTTGTAATGCCTCTTGAATCTTGAATTCTGAAGGTTCCATAAATATTATCTCTTCTTCTAAAAATCAGTTTAAATAAGCTGTAACAATATCTAATTGAAATATTAGCAATTTTTCACGTGCAGCTAATGCCATCAAAAGTCTAACAGAGTCTAATCTTGCTACAGGTGCAAATATATCAGTGGAATATATTTCCTGTCGCTGTGTAAACCCACGGGCTACAACTCGAGCTTTCCTTCGTTCAAGCGTTCCATCAGATTTTAGTTTATTTCTAAGAACAATTTTGCATGTGACAACAGTTCTATCTTTAGGACGTTCGACTATTTCCCACATATTATTTTTAATCAAACCTCGAATTTCTTCAGTGATGGCTTTCATTCATTCAGCTGCTTCGTATTCAGTCATTGCTTCCTTCAACGTTATATTCACAAGATTTGCTTCTTCAATTATGTCGCCTTCATTCTCCGTGGCATCAACGTATATTTCATCACCACTCGG
Source organism: Anoplophora glabripennis (assembly GCF_000390285.2). NCBI lineage: Eukaryota > Metazoa > Arthropoda > Insecta > Coleoptera > Cerambycidae > Anoplophora > Anoplophora glabripennis. The sequence continues at coordinate 1,446,868 of NW_019416623.1, read as the reverse complement.
GTCTCCTTGCGTTTTACTCTCGTCTCATATTCCTCTTGATCTTCGTTTGCATTTGCTGTTTGTTCAGTATTATAAATTTTTCGCGGTCTATTTCATGTACCTAATCTCTCTAAGCGTGGTCTTCCTGGCCTCCGATGCAAAATTGGTTCTAACGGTTGATCTAATTCATATTCTTGTTCATTTATTTGCTCATCTTTCATTTCTTCATTTTCTTCCTGAACTCTAATTGCTATGTGGACACATTCTATTTTAACTTCATCACTGTCAAGAGTTTTATTTTCTTTGTCTTCATTTAAAAATTGATTTTCGAGGATTCGTACATCTTCAGCAACAACAACTTTTTTTCGATTGCAATCCATACGCGGTAACCTTTCAATTCCTCAGAGTAACCTACCAGAATACCTTCTTGTGATCGCGGATCAAAGTTCAACTTTCCTAACCCATTTTCTAAAACAAACATTTTTGCGCCAAACACTTTCAAGTTGCTCAAATCCGGTATTTCTTTGTTCCAAGCTTCAAATGGAGAATAACTATTCAAACTAGATGATGGACACCTGTTTCTCAAGTAATTTAAATTAGCCACTGCTTCAGCCCAAAATCCATAACTTAATCCAGAATGTATCAAAAGACACCATGTCATTTCAATTAATGTTATGTTCTTTTGTTCTGCTACTCCATTTTGTTGTGGTGTATGAGGAACAGTTAGACGTTGACAAATACAATTTTTCTTCAGAAACTCATCAAACTTTTTATTACAATATTCTTTTCCATTATCTGACATTAAACATTTTATTTTACAGCCTGTTTGTGTTTCAACACGCGCTTTATATTCCTTAAAAACTTGAAAAACGTCACTTCTATTCCTAATAAACCGAACTTCACGCCATCGAGTGCTATCATCAATAAAAGTGACAAAATATCGAACCCTATCCTATGACTCTACTCTTGACGGTCCCCAAACATCAGTGTGTATTAATTCCAATTTTGTTGTATATCTTTCAGACTTCCTGGGAAATGGTAGAACAGTAAATTTTCCTTGTAAGCATATATCGCATGTTTCTAACTCCTTTTCTTCATTTTTCTTGATTCCAACAGCTAATCCTTTTCTCGAAACCAACAAGTCTTCTTTATTCAAATGGTCAAGACGATAATGCCATAACTTCAAGCTTACTGAATTATTACTTGCTGCTACATTAGCTTGCTCTTTACTACCGTAAACATAGTACAAATTACCAATTCTTTCTGATGATAATTTTACCTCACCGTCTTTCCCAAAAATAGTTGCACCAGTTTTGTGGAAGTTGACAATATTTTCGTGATCAGTAATCCTCGCAATAGACAACAAATTAGTTCTCAATTCTTTTACCAACAATGTGTCACTGAGTTTTACTGACCTGTTTATTTTCCCATCCGTAGTAATAACTCGGGCAGTTCCTTTTGCTACATTTTCAGTCTGCGCATCGCTGGCTAATAAAACATTTCCATTTGTTGATGTCATGTTGAGAAATGCTGCTTCATCATTTCACATGTGAGACGTTCAGTCACTATCCAGAGACCATCGATCATCACTGTGTTTGTTTCGTATGTAAAGCTTCTTCCGTAATTTTCTCAGTTACTTGGAACACATCATCAACTTGGCACTCAACTTTTGACGAACATTCTTGTTTATCGTCACTTACTTTATTTGTACAATGGACTGCTTTATGCCCACTTTGATGACATATAAAACAATTGTACTTAAGTGGTTTGTTAAAACTACTGTTATATCTACGTGGACCTCCTTGATATCCACTTCTTTGATATCCATCTCCTTGATGTCCACTTCCTTGATGTCCACTTCCTTGATGTCCACTTCCTTGATGTCCACTTCCTTGATATCCCCCTCCTTGACGTGACTTCAAATTTCTCCAATTTTGTATGACCAACATAACCTCAGAATCATCCGTATCTTGTTGATTTTTAGCATCATATTTTTCAATAACTTTTTCTCGAAGTGTATCCGGCTTGGGTAATTCATTTTGAGACTCCATTGCACATCTGAACATTTGAAAACTTGGTGACAATGCGCTGAGAAGTAATGTTCATTGTAAGTCGTTGTGCATCTCGACGCCCATAGCTGATAGCTAGGCTATTATATCAAAAAAACTCCATCAACTGTGTATGAAAATCATCATTTTCAGTTATCTTATAAGAAGGTACACGTTTTAACAAACTTGCCATTTTTTCGGGTCTGGTAGAAGCATGTTCTGATTTCAACTTATCCCAGATTTGTTTTGAAGTCTTCAAGCCTTTCACCATTCGTAATAAACTCGGATCAATTCAATATTTTGAACTGACGTTGACGTTTCATCACCTTCCACTGGTTCGGGCTTTGTTTTTTTCCATTCACATACACCCATGTTCCATTTTTAACCATTACAACTTCGATTTACAAAACCCAAGTATCATAATTCTCCTTTGTGAGAGGTTTAATTGTACTTGATGACAAAGACTTTTACTGTTTCTTTTACTTTTCACTTTTCACTTCTCATTTAACTTTTAACGCGGTCTGGGCTCATAACCTGATAACGATTATACGTTTATCACAATCAAACTTTGATTATAATATTTATTCATTAAATTAATACAATCTCTTCTTAACGTTTTTATTAATTGACAGTTATATTTAGGTACATAAATAAAAAGGAACAATAACAGCGTAACGTAGTAACGGTCAAGTGACACAGATGGCATAAAAGTGCAAATTTGATTTATTCACTTAACACTTATCAGAAGAGATTAACGTATTTATTTTGTTTCAAATCATTTTTTGTGTTATCCTTAATAAAAATTACTTAAATATAATGGTGTCAACGGACAATGTTACGTTTTTAGATAAAAACTGTTCCAGTGCCAAAACATCGTCTTCTATATCCCCCTCAAGTTTGGCAACGCATGTTTGAAATACCCTGTATACAGGCTGTTACAAATTCGCTTCTCACTACAGAGACCTCGGAAACGGTAAGAGATACGAAGTAGTTTCAATGGGGGCAAAGTTGCATAATCAGGGGACCAACATTATGCCTCTAAAAAATCAAGACTAACATGATTAGTTTTCGAAATATTTGAAAAAAACCGAAATTTTCGAAATCCGTTTTTGTTTCATTTTTCTTTGTTTGAGGTGATATTGAAAAAAGAACAACACTTTCTCATGGCCAGTTTTTGCCCTCTATCGAATGGCATAATCAATTTTTGTATGTAGCGTTTCGTCTCTTCAGGGCCATCATCAACTTAATTTTTTTAAATACGCCCCTAGAAATTTTATAACATTTTTTGCAAGCCTTCATTACCCCCAATACTGTACTACCTCAGCACGAACTAGATTCAGACGTTTTGTCTCGAAAAAAAATTCATCTTCATTGTATTCGTTCCAAATTTATCTAAATTTTTTATTTAGATTTCTTTGTTTATTGAACTGTCGTACATTGTAATTGTCGTTAGACCCTGTGAAATCCATCTAGTTATTTAAAGTATTACCACCACGCGCTACAATAACACATTTATTATTATTAACTATTATAACTTGGTCATACATAACTCAATAAGTTGTTGCTTCAAAATTAAAATATTATTACAATTTTAATTTTATTGACATTCTTATAAATGCATATGAAGAACTAAAACGCCAACTGAATATTCTTCTTTAAAAAATTTCAGTAAATAAAACATTTTCGTTTTGGCAAAGGTTAAAAATGAAGATCAGCGTAATATTATCGGAATTTGTTATATCTGTAACTGCAACTGTAAAAAAGCATGTCAAATGGATTTGTATGAATATCCTGAAAAAAATAAATCGGAATTTGTTTGAATTTTGAGCACCCGAGAAGCCTCGAAATAACTATGGACACGGGAATAAAACTCTAATAATGATATGAATGCGTGGTGGTAATAGTTTAAATAACTAGGATTTCAAAAGGTCTAACGACACTTACAATGTCATTCAATAAACACTGAAGTCTAAATAAAAAATTTAGATAAATTTGGAACGAATACACTGAAGATGAATTTTTAGATACAAAACGTCTGAATCTGGTTCAGGCTGAGGCAGTACAGTATTGGGGGTCATGAAAGCTTGCAAAAAATGTAATAAAATTTCCAGGGTTGTATTTAAAAAAATGAAGTTGACGATGGTCCTGGAGATACGAAACGTTACATACAAACATTGATTATGCCATTCGATAGAGAGCAAAAAGTGACCATGAGAAAGTGTTCTTCTATTTTCAATATCACCTCAAACAAGGCTGAAATTAAACAGAAACGGATTTCCAAAATTTCGTTTTTTTTTCAAATATTTCGAAAACTAATCATGTTAGCCTTGAGAGACATAATGTTGGTCCCCTGATTACGTAACTTTACCCCCATTTAAGCTACTTCGTATCTCTTACCGTTTCCGAGATCCCTGTAGTGAGAAGCGAATTTGTAACAACCTGTATACAGGGTGATTTCACTGTAGGACTCGTTACTTAATTACTTACTTGACCTATTTGCTAATGTTATTTTATTATTTAGATATTTTTTCCAGAAATAAAATTATTTCTACAAAAAACCGCCAGTGGCGTATTCTTTTCTTGGAAAAAGTTGGCGGACGCTTTAGTAGCACTATCTGCCCCTAAGAAGTCTTTTTTATATCTCAGAACCCTGTTGTACGAGAATCACTAAATTTAGTACACAGGGGTTTTATTTAATGGCATGTGGAATCTGACAGTGCTACGCTTTTTGGCGAGAAATCCCCTTAAGACATTTTTTCGTGGGCCCCCTTGTCTTTGGAACCAACAAAATTTGGTCGCAAATGTGAATTTTTTAAAAATTACTTATTAGTCAGCCAGAAAGCCATTGAATTTGAAGACTACAGGGAAAGAACAACATTTTTAATGAAATTGAGCTGAGTGCGAAATCTATTAGAGAAAACCGAATTCTACATGCTACCGAGACGAAACTGGTAATAAGTGGGCAAGTCTCAATAATATCGTAGCTTCAAAATTTGTTGTACAGGGAAAAAACCAGAGATGTCCACCGGAAAAAGGAGAAAAACATGTCCATAAAAACAGAATGTTTACTATTTTGACCGCAGGGGATAGTCGGCGAGTGACACTTCAGACGTTAGTCAGTTTTTTCCCTTACTAGTGGCTGTTGTTTTTAATGTTTGTAGCGTGTAGCCTAGATAATTGTGTATACCTATATGCTAAAAGTATGGACAATACCAGCCCAAATTCGTGTGTTGACGAACCAGTATTAAAACTAAAACGTTGCGGACGTCTATCTGATNCCAAGCTTATACAGGGTGTTCCTAAATAAGTGTCGCAACGGAAAACTGTAAATTCCTCTTGAAAAGAGAAACATTTTTTCCTTTTCCATTTTTCTCTCCAGGCTTTCATTTTCAAGATACACAGTATCAAAAGTTTTTTTCAGATTTTTGCCAATATCTTAGAAATCGTTTGAACTACAGGACTGAGCTTTTATACACACATTACCACTATTAATTAATAGCTACTTGTTGCAAATGCTGTTAAATTTCGTTAAAATTTTTAATTATTACTATCCATCTTTTAAATTACAAAATATTTTCGAAACGTTAGCAAAATGTTTGTTTTTGTTCATAAAAAGTCAGTTTTCTTGAAAACGGTAGAGCAATGAACCAAGAGAACCCTTTTTGTGTAAAATTCATTGGCGCTTCAGAATTTGTTATCAAATGTTAATTTTTCCAGTGGCTTAAAAGTTAGGGGGGGAAAAACCCTTACGATACCTTAAAATCTCCTCCACTGGCACTGGCTTCAATGAATTCGAGAAGGGTGCGAAAAAGTAGCTATTAATAGTGGTAATGCGTGTACAAAAACTCAGTCCTGTAGTTCAAACGGTTCCTATTGGCAGATATTGGCAGAAAATTTTAAAAAAATTAAAGTTTTGGCACCGTGTATCTCGAAAACGAAGGCCCGGAGAGAAAAATGGAAGAGGAAAATAATGTTTCTTGTTTCAAGAGGAATTTACAGTTTTCCGTTGCGACACTTATTTAGGAACACCCTGTATACCACAAAAATAGTTATTTTCCCATTTTTAAGGCAAAGTTTTCAATCTTTTTGGCGGACAAGTATATTATTGTGTTATACATTTCAATTATTACAGAAAAAATTCAAAACCAGATTGCTGGTTATCACTAACCATGTTGTCGTTAAATCGACATCTTCGGGGCGTCGGACTGCAAAAACTTNGAAGCCTCGAAATAACTATGGACACGGGAATAAAACTCTAATAATGATATGAATGCGTGGTGGTAATAGTTTAAATAACTAGGATTTCAAAAGGTCTAACGACACTTACAATGTCATTCAATAAACACTGAAGTCTAAATAAAAAATTTAGATAAATTTGGAACGAATACACTGAAGATGAATTTTTAGATACAAAACGTCTGAATCTGGTTCAGGCTGAGGCAGTACAGTATTGGGGGTCATGAAAGCTTGCAAAAAATGTAATAAAATTTCCAGGGTTGTATTTAAAAAAATGAAGTTGACGATGGTCCTGGAGATACGAAACGTTACATACAAACATTGATTATGCCATTCGATAGAGAGCAAAAAGTGACCATGAGAAAGTGTTCTTCTATTTTCAATATCACCTCAAACAAGGCTGAAATTAAACAGAAACGGATTTCCAAAATTTCGTTTTTTTTTCAAATATTTCGAAAACTAATCATGTTAGCCTTGAGAGACATAATGTTGGTCCCCTGATTACGTAACTTTACCCCCATTTAAGCTACTTCGTATCTCTTACCGTTTCCGAGATCCCTGTAGTGAGAAGCGAATTTGTAACAACCTGTATACAGGGTGATTTCACTGTAGGACTCGTTACTTAATTACTTACTTGACCTATTTGCTAATGTTATTTTATTATTTAGATATTTTTTCCAGAAATAAAATTATTTCTACAAAAAACCGCCAGTGGCGTATTCTTTTCTTGGAAAAAGTTGGCGGACGCTTTAGTAGCACTATCTGCCCCTAAGAAGTCTTTTTTATATCTCAGAACCCTGTTGTACGAGAATCACTAAATTTAGTACACAGGGGTTTTATTTAATGGCATGTGGAATCTGACAGTGCTACGCTTTTTGGCGAGAAATCCCCTTAAGACATTTTTTCGTGGGCCCCCTTGTCTTTGGAACCAACAAAATTTGGTCGCAAATGTGAATTTTTTAAAAATTACTTATTAGTCAGCCAGAAAGCCATTGAATTTGAAGACTACAGGGAAAGAACAACATTTTTAATGAAATTGAGCTGAGTGCGAAATCTATTAGAGAAAACCGAATTCTACATGCTACCGAGACGAAACTGGTAATAAGTGGGCAAGTCTCAATAATATCGTAGCTTCAAAATTTGTTGTACAGGGAAAAAACCAGAGATGTCCACCGGAAAAAGGAGAAAAACATGTCCATAAAAACAGAATGTTTACTATTTTGACCGCAGGGGATAGTCGGCGAGTGACACTTCAGACGTTAGTCAGTTTTTTCCCTTACTAGTGGCTGTTGTTTTTAATGTTTGTAGCGTGTAGCCTAGATAATTGTGTATACCTATATGCTAAAAGTATGGACAATACCAGCCCAAATTCGTGTGTTGACGAACCAGTATTAAAACTAAAACGTTGCGGACGTCTATCGGATGTAGCAAAAAAATGAGGATTCAATCACATAAGCCTGGGCCTGACTGTAAGTACAACCGTCTTCAATGTTTTGTCAATATATCAGTAGATGAAAGGCTAATACTTTTAAGAGATTATAATGCAATGATTGATAGACATGACTAAATAGTTATTTGAACTCTCTAATTACTATGCAATCAATTCAACGAAGAAGACCTTGTCGTAACGAAGAATATGTTTCACTTCATGACAGCTCATTTGGTTATAAAGTGCATATTATGAAAGAAGGATTAGTGAAAGAGATACAGGTATGTCTTAAGCCTTTTTGTTCTATACATGGAATTAAAAGGGAAAAGTTGAATATATACAAAAATGTCTTAAGTTCACTGGCAAATCTCCACAGGATAAACGTGGTACTCATTAAAATGGACCTCGTTGATTGCAGGATAACGTAATAAAGAAAACTGATGGGCATATCAAATCATTCAAGGGTTGAAAGAGTCACTACAGTTTGCATAAAACGGAAAAAATATACTTGCCCGAGGACCTTAATATAAAAAAAAATGTTTACACTTTTTAAAGAGAAATATCCTGAAGTAGTTATTTCTTACAAAACATATAGAATTAATTTAAAAAAATATAAAATATCATTTGGATACCCACGTGTGACACATGCAGCACGTATGACACATACTTAGCTGAAATGAAGGTACTTGAAACAGCAGTTGACTTGGAATCTGCTTTTTCTAGATCAAGAATGAAGAAGCTTACAGTTCTAAATAATTTACATAAATCCAAAGCACAGGCATTTTATACAAGAAAACGAGAGGCAAAAAAATTGGCCCAAAAAAATATTAGCTTTGATGTATGGATTATCAAAAAATATACCTTTGCCGAACATCACAACCAATGATGTGTATTATAATCGCCAATTATCCATTTTTAGCTTTAACATACATGTTTTGTCATCATGAAAATCGGTTTTCTATACATACCCTGAAAACATAAGAAAAAAAAGTTCAAACGAAGTAATTTCATTTATTCATGATTTTATATTTAATAAACTCGATGAAAGAGTAGGTACCTACACTGGAAATATTCTGCTATTCTGCAGGTGGTCAAAATAAAAACCAATCAATGTTTAAATTTTTGCATTACAGAAGACGATTGACTCCATAAAAATAAGTTTTCCTATCAGAGGCCACTAATACATGGAGTGCGACAAAAATTTTGGCCTTGTCAACCATAAAACTATGATGGAATTTCCAAATGATTGGTATCATCTGTTGAATATTTCCAGATCAAAGCCTGAACCCTTTGATGTGATCCCTGTAGAGCAAAATATGATTCGTTCCTGGTCAACTTTATCTTATCTTATCTTTGAGATATGTCAATAAATTAGCATTTAAGATTCAGGAATTAAGAGTAGTTGAAATCAGAGACGTCCATCCCCGATTAATTTTTCATCGTTCTAATTATAACTGATTTTTTCAATCAAGCGTAGTTACCCGGCCTTTAAAACCCAATGAAAGAAATAATAATTATTTAGATGCCAATGAATTTTACTATCCAGATCAAGCTTACACGGGTAATAATAATCGTTATTTTTTAAATCCAGTTGACAAAAACATAAACATACCTATTCTCAAAAAGAAGTATGATAATCGGCAGATTTTGAAAGGTTATTGTGGACCAGCATGACTCAGATTTTTCGAAAATTTGAGGATTCCTTACATTATATAACATTTTGACGTTTTCTACAGTTTTAAATAAAGTTAGGCCCAGTACTTTGAGACTCGGTTAAAGCTTGATTAACTGATCAGGCGATTAGATTGTACAAACACTGATTTATTTTATAAAGTATAATCACAGTCTAATCGCCTGATTAGTTAATCAAGTCTTAACCGAGACTCAAAGTACCGGGCCTTAATCATATTGAGAAACTAATATTTCTAGACTTTTTCTTATATTTTGGCATATTTCCACTGGACATTCCCATTTGTCCGCCGGTTTTTTTAGAACACTCCTTGTTTTTCCCCTGTATTTTTTTTGCATCTGTTCCCATTTTCTAAGTTTATAACGAATTTCCACAAAACTCCAGAAGACGACGTGGAAACCAGCCACCATGGGGCACTAGGTACCTCGGAGACCGTTGCCGTCGTGATATTCGTGTTGAGCGACCTCAAAAACCCCGAGGTAACGAGTTTTGGTTAAGTTTATAACGAATTTCCACAAAACTCCAGGAGACGACGTTGGAACCGGCCACCCTGGGGCACTAGGTACCTCGGAGACCGTTGCCGTCGTGATATTCGTGTTGAGCGATCTCGAAAGCCCCAAGGTAACGAGTTTCGGCTAAGTTTATAACGAATTTCCACAAAACTCCAGGAGACGTCGTGGAAACCAGCCACCCTGCGCACTAGGTACCTCAGAGACTGTTGCCGTCGTGATATTCGTGTTCAGCGACCCCAAAAACCCCAGAGTAGCAAAATTGAACTCATTTCCGTCAATATTTTCCGAGTTATAAATTTTTCATATTTAACTCTTCGAGATGCAATTTTAAAAATGCAATTTTCTTATGCACCGATGCAATTTTCATTTCTCATTGATCACATAGGGTCACAAACTTTCAGGACGCTCTAACGAATCGAATGCAAAAAACCGCATCACGATCCATCTTGCTGCACAGATTTCAAAGGTTCAGTGCTTTAGTTCCTCGACTATTAAAAATATGTGACCAAATTTTGTTGCATTAATTTCGGGACACCCTGTATATAGGGTGATTCACTTTTTATGATTAAGACTTTAACCATAGATCTCGTCAAAATAATATCATTTTCAGGTATACTCTTTTCCTTCCAGAGGCTTCATTTTACATATATAAGCTCTGGAAAATTTTTTTTTGGGTTTTATTTATTTTTTCTTGAATTATGAAGACAATTCGTCTTCTATTTGGTATGAAGTGTACGAATGAAAAACTCTATCAATTCTATCCGTAAGGGGCTCTGATAACCCCTAGTTTTCATATAATTTCTACGCCACTGGAAATTTTTCAAAACAAATATATATTTTTTTACATTGCGGTTTATTCTACGGTAAAAAGGTCTCCTCCTATTTTCTTATGGATTCATTACATGTGGAATGGTTTTTTTTTCAAACAAATACACAATAAAATATTTAATATTGAGGAACAAACAGAAAAAACAATTAATAATAGAGAACAAAAGAAAAAGTATCACAATAAATGTTCGAAATGTAGTCCTCGAACCTCAATGCATTTCTCACTTCGCCTAATTAATGGTCCACGGGCCCACGTACAAAGAAAAAAATGATTACCAGCAATCTGTAACTTTGCGTGCAGCTTAAGTTTGACGAGTCTCCCAAAATTTGACTACGAGGAAATTTCAACAGTAGTAAGTTTTCCCGTGATTTTCAGGAAAACATGTCAATCTGGCATAGACGTGGGATGTTATGACCAGCATTTTTTTTTAGTTTAAATGAAAGATATATTCTTTTTAAACCCCCCAAAAAATTTGTCCGACAAAAATGTTGGGTATTTTAAGTTTGTCCCCCACCCCAAATATGTCGATTTGGTGACATTATGGTTGATGACAACCAGCAAGCTGATTTTTCTGGGAGGGTTTGGTAATAAGATTTGAAATGAAAGTATTTTATTGTCCGACAAAATTCTTGAGAAGTTTTTGCAGTCCGACGCCCCGAAGATGTCGACTTAACTACAACATGGTTGGTGATAACCAGCAATCTGGTTTTGATTTTTTTCTCTAATAATTGAAATGTATAACACAATAATATACTTGTCCGCCAAAAAGATTGGAAAATTTGCCTTAAAAATGAGAAAAATAACTATTTTTGTGGTACCTAATGTTCATTCCGCTATAAAATAATTAATTTTTTAATGAAAAAATAAAGAAGAATAAATAAGAAAATTATCTTGTTAACAGGAGCAACAGAAATTGAAATTCATAAATAATTATGTCTAACTAATTTAATTAATCTCCATCAAAATGATTTCTTTGTTCAAAAAACTTATATGTACATTTTATTTTATAAACTATTGTAACTATTTTATA
>NW_019416623.1:1396662-1431671 GCF_000390285.2 Anoplophora glabripennis | reverse complement strand
GACAATAAGATACTTTCATTTCAAATCTTATTACCAAACCCTCCCAGAAAAATCAGCTTGCTGGTTGTCACCAACCATAATGTCACCAAATCGACATATTTGGGGTGGGGGACAAACTTAAAATACCCAACATTTTTGTCGGACAAATGTTTTGGGGGGTTTAAAAAGAATATATCTTTCATTTAAACTAAAAAAAAGTGCTGGTCATAACATTCCATGTCTATGCCAGATTGACATGTTTTCCTGAAAATCACGGGAAAACTTACCACTGTTGAATTTTCCTCGTAGTCAAATCTTGGGAGACTCGTCAAACTTAAGCTGCACGCAAAGTTACAGCTTGCTGGTAATCATTTTTTTTCTTTATACGTGGGCCCGTGGACTATAAGCTTTGAACTGCTCTCCTAATCATATTGGGGTAGTGTTTAAGAGTTTTACAATTATTTTTAATTCTACTTCTTAACATTTTAAGAGTACAGACTGGTGAACTATACACCCTTTCTTTAATAAATCCTAAAACGAAATAATCCATGGGATTTAGATCTGGCTTATCTTTTCAAAGTCTTTATAAAACTTTCTTTTAAAAATGGAGGCTATTTATGTGGAAGAAAAGATATAGATGATTCTTATTTATGGTGAATGTGCTAGAAATGTTGATGGCGCCGTCACAACTTTATGTTGAATGTTTTCCGAACAACGTGCGATCTCGAGTATCTTTTTATCGGGTCGTTACACAATTTCTGCAAGAGGGAAGTGTGTGTAAGAGAAAAAGGGCCCGACGAAACGTAGTTACTGAAACTGACAATGAAATTGTTGTATTAGCTACAGTAAATGTTGACCCTCATGTCAGTACTCGACAAATCGTACGCGAATCTGGAATTTCGCGACGTAGTGTAAGCAGGATATTAAACCGTTATAAATATCAGCTCTACCACATTTCATTGCACCAAGAACTTCATGGTGATGATTTTCAGAACCGAGTTATCTTTTGCCAGTGAACACGTCAACAAATGGAATTAGATCATAATTTCTTTACTAAAGTACTATTTTCAGACGAGTCCCCTTTTACAAAAACCACGGCACGGTTAATAGGCATAACATGCGCTACTGGAATATTGAAAATCCACATTAGTTACGTAAAGTTGAGCATCAACGTGAATGATCCGTGAACGTTTGGTGTGGAATAGTTGTTGACAAGATTGTGGGTCCATACTTCATTGAAGGCAATTTGAACGGCGAAACATTTCGTAATTTTTTGAAAGACCAACTCCCGCTTTTACTTGAGGACATACCCTTAGATTTAAGACAACAAATGTGGTTTACAAAGAAGTGCAAACATATCGTGAAATCATAATATAACGAATCCGAAATGCCTGTGCCAAAATATCACCTAATGTCCTCCGCAGTTGTGTACAATCTTTTCAAGTTCAGATCAATAAGTGCATTGAAGATGAAGGTTGCCAATTTGAGCACTTATTGAAATAAGTTTATTTGAAACAGGTAAGACGACCATACCAAATTGTGAGAGGCGAAGGGACTAATCAAAAACAAGTACCTCGCTGCGCTGGTGAGAGGCGAGGGGACTCACCGAAAACAAGCACCCCGAAAGGAATAAAGAACTACTACGTCCACGTCGTTATTCCTGGGTAGTGCTAAAGGTAGTTAATAATTATATAGTTTTTTGAAAATGACCTTGATGTCTGATCTTGTTCTTGAGGTTAAGTTCATATCTTATTGTAAAACTTCCCGCTCTTGTAATTTCCGAGGTCAAAAAAGAGGATCCCATATAAAATTTTGAATTTGATCTTCAAAAGACCCTGAAGTTAAGATCAAAGTAATTTTCAAGGTCATGTCGATATAGCCCCCTTTTCACCCTACAACCTTTGTATAAAACATTTTAAAAAAAGTGATTCCAACAAGGTACTCCGTTGTTTCAAGATTCTTGCTTTTTTTTTTGTTTTTTTTTATGGCCATTTTAAGGACAAAAGTATTTTTTTTTCGTTTTTCAATTGAAATCCCAAGAATGGGCGTTTCCATTTAAAAATCAACTTCCGGTCTAAAAGCGCCAGTTCCGGTCTAGACCGGACGTCGTAATATGGGCCTTTCAATGGCCCCCTCGGTGTCTTACAATATTCTGAAACTTTTTTCGAAACAATCGAGTCCAACCGAGATATTATTTCGTATCAAGATAAATGCCCCACCCGGTATATGTCCCATTTTAAATTACGCACCTAAATATCTCGTCAGGAGATCCACCAATCCCAAAATAACCCTTACAAAAGTCATTGGGTTCGAAGGGGGGCATATCGGATGGTGTCCTTCGATTTGACCTTGATCTTGACCTTCAAGGTCATTTGAAGGTCAAATCTAATTTTGTTTTTAATTAAAAATAAAAAAATCAATTCTTGGGTTAAAGTAATATGGTAAGCAACTTGTAAGGCGACGTCGTCGTATTATGATAATTGAACTAGACGATGCACGAGTTCTTGCCGTGTTGGCTAAGGTTGCTATTATCCCGCATATTTCTCTTCAAGAAATTGAGGCTTAATTAAGCATCCCAAGATCAATGGCTCAAAGAATTCTACGGCACCATAGACTACACCCTTACCATATTACTTTAACCGAACAATTGACTTTTTTATTTTTAATTAAAAAAATAGAGTTGACCTTCAAATGACCTTGAAAGTCAAGATCAATATCAAATTGAAGGATACCATTCGATGTCCGCCTCCGAACCCAACAACTTTTGAAAGGTTTTTTTCAGATTAGTGACTCCCCTGATGAGATATTCAGGTGCATAATTTAAAATACTTTGTCTTTGAAATAACCTTTAAAGGTCATTCCAAAGAAGAGCTTTAAGTGCCTATCTAAACGTAAAAATCCGGGGTCAAAAATAGATGTTTCTATTTAAAAAATTGGATTTGACCTTCAAATGACAGGTGACTTTGAAGATGTCCTCCTGGTCCTGGGGGATCTGGACTAGTACTAGGGACATCGGGGCTTTCGTCCTCTTGCTGGTCATCCTGAAAACGGAGGTAACATTAAAATCTTGTTCGGTTAGATCAGACTGGATCTCTTGTTCGGGGATCCTGCCTGGCAGTCTTCTGATAACTGCCCTCAGCTTCCTCTCTTTGGGCAGAGAGAAGGTATGGTACTCCTTCCCCTCACCGCGCCAGTAACCGTTGGGCGTTTGCGGGTAGATGGCGATGCCCTCCCCCGTTAACCTGGTCCTGGTGTCTTTAATGCGTTTGTCGTCTATCCTCTTACAACAGTCCATTGATCCTTTTTGCGCAAATGATGGGCGTGACCTTGTATTTGCCGGTAACGTGTTCGCTCCCCTGGGATACCGTTAGTACAATCTTCTTCGCTACCCTTTTCTCCGGTGCTGGTCTCGTAGCTCATTTCTGAGCTCTTGGACCATCTCTTTTAGTCTCGCGTTTTCCTTCGTGAGCTGTTGTTCCCTAGTTTTGAATCCCCATCCTGTCTTCCATAGGCGCCGTTAACCTGGAGATAGTGCCCTTCTCCCGAACACTGATACCTTTAACATAAATGGCTCTATGCCTAAGCTGATATTACGTCAGTTATTAATAATGAAAAAAGATAAGAATTCTTTTCAGGTAGCCTTAATATAACAGGCAATTTTTTGTGGGGCCTCCACTTCACTGCTCCTCGCGCCCTAGGCACTTGCTGTTCTACTGCACAAAACACGTCCGCACAGTTCGCTGCTCGCTTGGAACTGAAATCTTAAAATCTGATACTTAGAGGAAAAGATGAAAATCTACATACCAATTTATTAGTTTATCAAATTAGATTATCAAATGTACTTGGACATAACTGAATTAGAAGCATTCAAAAATAACTTTATAGTTGTTTTAAAAATTCCTTTATTTGACAAATAAAGATATATACTTTCATTTACATTCCGTACACAGCTTAAATAGTGGAACTGAAGAGATTATTTATTTAAAATTTCTTTTTTCTCAATGACGAAGAAATACTCAATTGATTTAAAAAGAATTAAAAAACTACCACAAATAAAAAATTTGTAAATGGGTATTATGTGTTATTGGGGTTTTACTTAATTGAAATAAATTAAAATATAAAATTCTTTTGTATATCATTTTCACAGAAAATTAAAACTGTTTACACCTGGATATTAGAAATTAATTATTTATTTATATTAATATAATAAAATATTGTTAAAAAAAATAAAAATACAATTAAATATTGTATTTATATCTTGGATATATGAATATATTATAAAATTTAATATTTCAGTGCATGGGTAACCCTCGGCAAACCCCAATCAGGAAATCCTAAAGCATATACAGAATCTGGTTTCCAAGGCCACCTTACAAAAGTTCAAATATGGGGACGAGCATTGGATGTCACTAATGAAATCCAAAAACAAGTAAGAGATTGTCGTTCTGAACCAGTATTATATCGCGGTCTGATATTAACTTGGACTGGATACGAAGATACAATTGGTGGGGTTGAAAGAATTGTACCATCACAATGTGGACAAAGGAATTGTCTCCTAGGCTACAAGGGAACAAATTGTCAAGAATTGGAAGTAGACAAAATACCGCCACAAGTAGAATATTGTCCGGGTGATTTATGGATAATAACAAAAAATGGTTCTGCCTTAGTAGCTTGGGATGAACCCGTTTTTACAGACAATGTTGGTGTTGTTAGAGTACAAGAAAAAAATGGACATCGATCAGGTCAAACACTTTTATGGGGCGTTTATCAAATTGTATACATCGCCTTTGATGAAGTGGGAAATACCGCCACCTGTACATTTAGGGTATCTGTTTTAGGTACGTATCAAGAATTACAATATTTTTTAAATTAATCCCTACTAATATTATAAATGTGAATGTAAGTTTGTTTGTTACGCTTTCACGCGAAAACTATTTAACCGATCATCATGAAACTTTGTACACATATTCTTGGAGGTATTAGAAGTAACATAGGATACTTTTTATTAAAAAAAATATTTTTTACGAAAGATTTTCTATGTTTATTTACCCGCGAGCGAAGCCTACTAATAATAATCCCTACTATCCCTACTATCCCTACTAATATTATAAATGTGAATGTAAGTTTGTTATGCTTTCACGCGAAAACTACTTAACCGATCATCATGAAACTTTGTACACATATTCTTGTCTTGGAGGTATTAGAAGTAACATAGGATACTTTTTATTAAAAAAAAATATTTTTTACGAAAGATTTTCTATGTTTATTTACCCGCGAGCGAAGCCTACTAATAATAATCCCTACTATCCCTACTATTTAATACTTAACCGATCATCATGAAACTTTGTACACATATTCTTGGAGGTATTAGAAGTAACATAGGATACTTTTTATTAAAAAAAAATATTTTTTACGAAAGATTTTCTATCACTCTGCGAGCGAAGCCGCGGGTAAAAGCTAGTTAATTATAAATTAGAAAATTGTGGTATAAAATTAAATGTTTTTAAATATTGTTTATATAATAGGAAATTACATTACCAAAAATAATATGCATCACACCAATCTATTCTCGTCGAATAATAATTTAAAATGTAGTTCATATTTCTTTTTATACCTACATAAAAAGTATATTCCAAAAACAGTTTTGTTTCAACTTAAAGATATACCTAAAGCACATAGGGACAAATAAAATTAAAAAAAAAATAGAGGCGAACTTTATATATACAGTGTGGCTACGATTTGGTGACACAGGCCTATAACTCAGGTGTTAATTGACGAATGCTTTTCAAATTTTAACCACTTATGCAGACCAATGGGGTGGACATTTGAGGATCATTAAACTTACATATATCCATAGGTGTGCGTTAGGGGAAATTAAAAGGGGATCGATTTTTCGGTATTTTTTATTAGCGAATAAAATACGGAAATGCTGATGCCTTAGTCTTAATCAGTATCATCGAAAATATACCCACGGCAAGTTTCATCCAAATCGTATACAGGGTTGTACAGGAAATTCGTTTAATACAAAAAATAACATTGCATATTGTATTCACACAGTAATGCAAAATCCAGAGATCCATGTCAAATGATTTTGTTTAAATGAAATGACATTTATAATTTTTAGTTATTTTGACATAACACGTCAACAAGATTGTTATTAAAATTCCGAGTTTAAAAATAATTTATTGCGAAAAAACATCAGTGATGGCAGAAATTATATCTGTTACTGACAAAATTGAAATAATAAGAATTTCTGGAGAAACTGTTACATCGCGTGAAGCTGCAAGAATTTTTAATCACCGCCATCCCAATCGAACAGTAAGTTACAGTACAGTAGCACGAATTAATAAAATATTTAATCAGACTGGTAGTGTATCACATGTAAGACCAAAAGAATACCGACGAGCAAACTTACACGAAAATAGGATTTTAGATGCTTTCCGAAATAATCCACGACTAAGCATACGACATGCGGCATTGAATTTGAATTTAAACAAAGAGACCATAAGAAAATGTCTAAAAAAGAATAAATTGAAGCCCTTTAAACCAAAAATTTTACACACTCTTTTAGAAAGAGACGATTTAAGGAGGCTAGACTATGATTTCTGGGTGCAAGGCGAATTTCTGAACGACAGAAATTTGTTGAAAAAAATAATTTTTAGCGATGAAGCTACTTTTTCTACAAATGGTGTTGTATCGACGCAGAACTCTCGATATTGGGAAACAGCCAATCCCAGGTGGATAATAATGCTAAGAATCAGTATGTTTATAAAGTGAATGTTTGGTGCGCGATTTTTAATGATCGAATTATCGGACCCTTTTTCATAGAAACTTTAAATGCCCAAAATTATTTACGTCTTTTGGAAACGGAATTTACTGATGTTTTAGACAATCTGCCGCTAGATGCTAGACATAATTTATATTTTATGTTAGACGGTGCTCCTGCACATAGTTCGCGAATAATTAGAAAATGGCTGAATACTAATTTTCCGTTAAAGTGGATAGGGCCTCGTAGCCCGCTGCAGGACTGGCCAGCCAGGTATCCTGATCTTACACCAATGGATTTTTATTTTTGGGGTACAGTTAAAAATAAAGTATACACCAATCGTCCACAAAACATAGAAGATTTAAAACGACGAATAAGAGAGGCATGCCGAAACATTTCTTGTGAACAGCTGCGAAAATTAATTTGTCATATAAGAAAGGTAACAGAAGAATGTATAAGGAGAGAGAGCGGCTACATTGAAACTAAGAAAATAAACTGAGTTTTGTTATACTTATTTTTTTTTTGTTATCCAGTCTGTATTAGCTTATTTACATTTGTATTAAATGAATTTTCTGTACAACCCTGTATACGATTTGGATGAAACTTGACATGGGTATATTTTCGATGATACTGATTAAGACTAAGGCATCAGCATTTCCGTATTTTATTTGCTAATAAAAAATATCGAAAAATCAATCCCCTTCTAATTCCCCTAACGCACACCTATGGATATATGTAAGTTTAATGATCCTCAAATGTCCACCCCATTGGTCTGCATAAGTGGTTAAAATTTGAAATGGATTCGTCAATTAACACCTGAATTATAGGCCTGTGTCACCTAAATCGTAGCCACACTGAATATATATACAGGGTGATTTAGTCATAATGTCATTAATTTTAAGAGCAGATAGAGAAAAATTAGTATAATACGATGGCGTGATTAAAATAAAATTAAATGCATATTTAAACAGAAAAAAATATTTTCAAATCATTATTTAACCCCCTTTTCAAGCTGTTACTCACCGGCTGACGTCAGTCGCTTGTTCAGAATTTGCGCACGGCTACGATATGAACAACGCGCCCTAGATGCAACGTTGCCATATATATATTTATCGCACATATAAAGACAATAAATAAACGGTTTGCTCACGTCAGCCAATAATAATTTAAAATTCTATAAATTATTTTTTATAATTATGCAATCAACACATTAAATTGTTACTGTTGCCTAGCAAGAACCTCGAGGAGGTCTGAGCATGCCTTGCCAAAAATCAGTTTTTATTAACATAATGTTAATTTTTTAATTTTCTGTAAGCCTTCGGGCAAATGTTCAAATAAATTACCCTTACTATTACCGTCTATGCACAAGTGTACACGTTGGATAGATGAGCAGCGGATGCGATGGAATAAACCAGGTTTGTTACGTATTTCTTCAGCGGCATCTTCGATACGATTCCGCAACATTCTACATTCTCTACATCGGTGTGATACACGACAGATTTCATATAACTCCAAATACAAAAGTCCATAGGATTATGGGCCCTCATCTCCCTATCCACCGATTGGGACATTGATCGTCTAAAAATCAACGGACATCGCGAGCAAAATGGGCCGGATCTCCGTCGTGCATATACCACATATCCAGTAACATCTGAAGGGGAAGGTTTTCAAACAATTCTACTAAAATTGAAAGTAACGCGGCCCATCCAGATGTTCAGGTAGAAAATGCGGCCCTATTAAACGATCGCCATACAATAATTCCAATTTCATTACAGAAATAATGACATAAAAACCCAATACTCACTAGATAAATTATAAAGAGAGGGTGAAATGTATGTAGTATTTAAATATTGACTGTAAGTAATAGAAAATAAAAAAACAATCGGACGGAGACAAATAAACAACTCGGTACGTGTTTCCGACCTAGGATAACCTGTATCTAGGGTCAATAAACTTTTTATTTGACCCACTTTTAATTTGCACGTGTACATAGTCTAGCAGCCAGATAGGGTGCCGTGGCCAACAGAGTGCCACGGATGCAAACAACTTATTCGTAGTATTTTGAACTCCTGAATCCAAAAAACTTGTAAGCCTGAAAGTGGTGAGTTTAATTGTTATCAACAAATTAAATGTTTAAATGGCTGTAAAAAGTTTTTATCTTTATAGCTAGTAAACGGAACAAAAAGTTGTCGGTCTTTTAACAAAGGGAAATGTAATGAATCGGGATGATTGTTTTCCAATGTACGGTTATTACAATTTATCATTTTTAATATTATTAACGTTTTAACGTTTTATAATTTATTATGTTAAATAATACACAGTTTTAGTATTTCAATTTATTATTCAATATGCAGNCAATGTACGGTTATTACAATTTATCATTTTTAATATTATTAACGTTTTAACGTTTTATAATTTATTATGTTAAATAATACACAGTTTTAGTATTTCAATTTATTATTCAAGATGCAGTTGCGTATAACCAAAGCTTACATAATAAATGTAAACTTTAATGTAAATATAAACTTTGGTGTAACCTAGGTGGTAGGTACTTATTGTTTTTGAGAAAGTAATATGTTTTTTTTACCTGTTTAAAATGTCAGCACGGGGAAAACAGCGTTCATCCGTCCAGCGCACTTTGTTTTAAAAATAAAAATAAAGTTAGCGTCTGCTGCACTTCGATTTAGCTGCAACTGCAAAATTCAAGACGATTGGGGAAATCAGCTGGTTCTAAAGCTTGAACTTTTTGAAAATGGTACGGGTTGAGCGAATTCTCGCGCAATATCCGCAAACTTTGGTTTGCGGATATTGCGCGGATCTCCAGTCGTCTTGAAATTGTTCTTGTAGAAATAGTAGGCTGCTCCTCGACTAAATTTAAAACAGCCTCTATCACATTTAAGTCATTTTGTCGATGTCCTGCACGTTTGCTGCGCCGTATGGTTGGTCTATGGGTATGATAGATGCAGTTGGAAAAATGCGGGAGATATGGACGGTGGTAGATTTGAATAAACGCTTTAAATTGTTAATGGTTTTGTAACCGTGTGTAGTGCATTTTGTATATTCGGGTATTTAGTAGTGTGCCGACTTTTTTTATTAGATAAAATACGGTGTGCCAACAAACAGGTAACTACCTACCTCTACTTTATTTATTTTGTTTTAACGAAAGTTGACTTCGAGAAATCAGGCTAGTTAAAACATTCTGCACTAAGTTAATACAATTGTTAAAATTATTTAGAATAAAAAAACTGACGATTTAATTTATTGCTCTGAAACCGGTCGAGATGTGCAAATGAAATTTGGTGGGTTTTAAGAGGTAGTTATTGCGCATTTTTTGACACGTAATTAAGAATTTTATATTCATCATAGGCGCGCGTACGGGTAATAATATCAATTTTTTTAAAGAAAAAAATGGTACACCACTGAGATATTACAAATTAAAAATCATATTTGAATTCCTCGTTCAATTTGTGACAAAAAATCTCACTTGCATTTTCTTCGTATGGGGCGCCGTTTTGATGCAAAAAAATAAAACATCTTAACGCGTATTATTTATTTCTTTAATACATTATCAAGAACTATCTAATACCACATATCTAACCCATATGCGACACTGAGAGAGATAAGGCTACTTCGTGTAACACGAATGGAGATACATCCAAGTTAAAGTGACTGAACGCATGCGTATTTCCAAACAGAACAGCTGTGTGACAACGTAAGATGATATTTTCAGGTTTACTATTATAAAATGATGCTGCTCCTATGAACGGTTTTTATCTGCGAATTAAATACATTACCGATGAAGCCTGAATACTTCCGAACATATTTTATCTCCGCGTGGTTTCTGTTAGTGACGTTACGTTAAATCATATAATAGCCATTTTGTAAACATTGTTGCCGTTAGCTGTATTGGAGGGTTTTAAAAAGTTGTTTACAGTGGATTTATAGTTATTTATTTTTAAAACTTTGGCGTTTTTATTAACAATTATTTGCAGTTGCAAAGAATGTCTAATCCGTATCGGAAATGCAAGAAAGAAAATAAAAACATAAATTTTTTTCGCTTTCCTAAAGAAGAACAATTAATTGTATAATTATTAAGTACTTTTTATATAGATAAATTTAAATTTCTTATAAAAATTGTTTAAAAATTCAATTTTTATAATATAAATTGTTCTTTTAAATGTCGATAGAAAAATGTGGACGCCCAGAATTAATAATGCATGGATAAAACGATTTCAAATTTACATAACTAGTGTAACACCATTTGGAAGTTTACTATCCCTAAAATGACATATTTTCTATATTCTTTACTCTAACTGAGCTATTTAATAAAATAACTTGTAATTCTGCGAATTTACTACTACATAAAATCTATCAATCAAAATTTTAGTAAACCTCTAANGTTCTGCGATGCGAATTTATTTGATTAGCGGGTATAGTCTTATTACAACATTTAATAGTTTGAGTAGTTGAAGAATCGATTTTCATACGTTTAGCACTAGGTTCGTCTGCACTGGTTATTCTCGCTTTGCAAGAAATCCTCTCATGACGACGTAAATTGTCACTACGAGTAAACGTTTTACCACATGCACTACACAAATGCATTTTGCTATATTCCACGTTCCTGACGAAGAACTCGACTCTAAATGATTTCAGCTTACCCCATTCCCTCCTTTTAAATATCGGGTATGAGAGTGTGGGCGGAGCATTCCTTGTTTACTAAATGACGTCACTTCAAAGTCATTCAATGTCGAATGCCTCCTCCCATATACAGAGGTCAAATGAAGGTCACCAACTGTTATGACGTCACTTCAAAGTCATTCAATGTCGAATGCCTCCTCCCAT
Organism: Anoplophora glabripennis; assembly: GCF_000390285.2. Classification (NCBI taxonomy): domain Eukaryota; kingdom Metazoa; phylum Arthropoda; class Insecta; order Coleoptera; family Cerambycidae; genus Anoplophora; species Anoplophora glabripennis. The sequence goes on along the minus strand of NW_019416623.1, from coordinate 1,420,084 downwards.
ATGCAGAGGTCAAATGAAGGTCACCGTGACCTCTATCAATGTCATGCAGGTCACGGATGACGTCATCCAAGGTCATCTCAAGGTCATCCCAAGGTCGAAAGTGGAGGGGGGAGTCTCAGCACCGGCTATAATAACCTACTTGCAGTTTTTAATGTTGCCAAAATTCTTAAACAATTTTTGAACATCCCTTAACAAAAATCCGAAGATTTACGCCGCCATATTTTATTCTGAAGACTGTTTTTTTATTGCTAATAAGGCGCGCGCGCCGCGTTTTTCGGCCGCTCTTGGCCGCCTCCATATACTGCGTCTCTCTCGCAATCTCTCAAAGTATATACTCTACGCCTACAACTAAGGATCTGCTTGTATCGCTCAATGTTAACCAGTAGGTTTGTTGTTTTTTGATAATTATAAACTTAACATTAATAAACTATTAAATAAATAATATTAATAAGAAAGCAAATTATTTAAAACCAAACTATTGCTGCTTTAAATTAAATGTTATATATTTTACTGGAATATAGCATATACTCGATTAAATCAATTAACTTAAATTTTTTTAATCATTGTCATCAAAAACAATTTGATAATTTAGTTAGGATATTAATTACAAAAAAACTTATTGATAAAGAAAAACTAAACAATAGTAATGTCAGGTACATGTTTGGAAAATCAATGAAAAACTACGTAATTCAATTATTTTATAAGTTATACAGGGTGTTTATTAATTGAATGCCGATACTTAAGGGTGTCAATCCTTGGGTCATTTTAAGAAGAAATATCAACATATGTCCTAAACCGCTTAATTTTTGAGCTACAGGGTGGTACAGTTTTAAGAAAAATTTAATTTTTTTATTATAATTTTCTTATCACTCCAAATATTTTTATGAAATTTTGTACACACCTATTAATCATTAAGGAGCATTGTTTGATGTAAAAAATGTTTTAAAATCTTTGCCAATGACGTCCGTACGAGGTTTGAACTAAACATTTTTGAAGAAAATGTACGTACGCCACTGCTTTTCTAAAAACTAAAATTATTTTTAAAATCTCCATTTATTTTACAGCAAATTCGGTCCCTAGACTTACTATCGTACGACGCACCATTCGCACGTAAAAAAATGAAAACCAAAAAAAAATTTTTCCCCAAGTTCATTGAGACTGCTTTTGATATTTTGTTACCATTTTGTAGACACCCACCATGCGTGGAAACACTTTTTGTGGGGCTAAAATTAATTTTCTACTTTCACAAATACGTAGGCATAATATTAAATGTTTGGATAGAAAAAACGTTAAGCTCATTAAATGCCCCCTTAACACGACATCCTGGGTGACCGGCGACAAACGGCCGGTGCGGCTGGCGCGTTCGACGCGGTCGAAGTGGCCGATGCGGTGCTAACGGTGAATGCGATCAGACTGTCCTACGTGCACTTTCAACGCGTGTTAGCTTGCAATCATGATAGTGCTGCAGTTGTCAAGATTTCGTGGACGAGGAAACGTATCGTTCTGTTAACTGAGAACATCCATTTAAACAGTATAATAATTCGTAAAAAACAAATAATAAAAGACGCATGCCAAGCACAGTAGGTATTTTTAGAAAAATTTAATCATTTATATGAAAAATTACGAAATTGTCTTAAAGGACCAGAACTATTTCCAGGATATGCCAGAATGTTTCCAGAACATTCAACTACATTGTAGACGTAATCAGCCCAGAAATGCAATATTCCGAGACTAATTTTCAACGCCTATTTCTGTTAAGAATGTAGGTCTATTCTCTGTGGAGTATATGTCGATTATGATAATCTTTGTGTTTCATATCCCACAGTGCAATGGAATTTTTCATACTGCTAATTAAAAGTTCAATAAAAGTGTCAGACATGACGAAAAACTCATAATTTTTAAGATTTAAAAATCTAAACTGAAGCGGCAGAGGCGGAATTATCAAATAATTTGATCGCGTCGTCCGCATGAAAACCGCACGAGCCACTTGTGCCGGGCGGTACCTGGTACGTAGGACAGAACCTATGATGCTCTAATTTTGAAAATCACTGCTTCCGCCGTTCCGGTTGCACCGGTCGCACCAGCCGCACCGGCCGTTTGTCGCCGCTTACCTAGGACGCCGTGTAAAGCAAATGAAATAAAAATTAGTAGGCGTTTTTTCGAACAAAATATCGAGATCGACGAAATCTGCGGACAATTTTATGATTCCACGTTATAGACTGACTAAATCAAAGAAAAATTCCTTAGATTCCATTTATACAGGGTGTTTCTAAAATTGGGTTCCAACCTTCTGCTGTGATTATAACTCATTAAAATAAGCCAAAAAGTTCCTATTAACATGTGCCCTAAAACGCACCCTTAGGAATTATATGCCATTAAAAAGGCTCAAACAAAACTGTTTTTTTTTTCTATTATTGACAAAACGGTCGTAAATAAATAAAAAAAAAATATGGGTCTTACATAACATTTTACGTTAAATAACATGGGCTACTCCGTTTTTCGACATGCAAATCATATGCGTCCCATTTACGTTAGTGAAGGGGGTTTTCGGCCCGTAATTTTTTTTATTTCTATTTTTTACAATTTTCTCTACAAATTTATAAAATCTTAACAATTTTACGTAAAAAATATTATCTTTGTCCAAATCGATATTTCCAGTGGGTTTCGAGTAAATTTTGTTTGAAAATTTTAATCCCATTATTTTCTATTTCACATTTAGCTATTGTCTGCAGTAGTAATTAGTTCTTTAATTAGTAAGTGTAACTCTAAATTTAAATAGTCTTAGTTTATGTCCTAAATTATTTATTAAATGATCGGATCCTTCATAACTGCAATTTATTTGAAAAAAAAAAAAACAGTTTTGATTGAGCCCTTTTAAGGGCATATAACTTCCTAAGGGTGCGTTTTAGGGCACATGTTAATAGGAACTTTTTGGCTTATTTTAATGAGTTGTAAACGCAGCAGAAGTTTGGAACCCTATTTTAGAAACACCCCCTGTATAATACTGTGCCAACTAGTTTAAAGTCCTTGAATACTCGTGATTTTAAACGGATAAAATAAAATCATTTCTTGTTACGCATTGTTTCTACTCAGTTAACGAGTTTTTAAAATTTTCTGATATGCATACATTATGGTAATGGTCTTATCGCTCCTTCTGAGACAAAGATGTTTATATAATCTCTTTTCTCTCGTTTTGTGTTCTATTGCTTGTAATATTTTTTACAACTTGATATGACGTTTCTTATACATTTTTTATGTCTCAAAGAATAAAAATATCTATCTATACATTTTATTTTGTACTTCATTACCTTTGTCTTTTATTTAATGCTGTGTAAAATATTGGTACTTTTTTATACAGTTTTAAAAAGACACATCGGAACAAAAGAAGTTCTGTTTTACAGTTTCTAATAGGAAATAATCAACTAGAAATGCGGTCTATTTGCGCTCTTAAGGTCCTATAAAACATTCAATTCGTCACCGATTCTTGCGCGACACGTTATGGATTAGGAAGGTTTAAAGGGAAGCGACTCGGCTCTCGCGTCTGCATCCTTTTCGGTGTCACAACACGATTTCGCGCGCGTCGCCATGGAGACGACGGCCAGGGATTGACCGTGGCGCCGGCTCCGTCGACGCACCACGCGGTGGTTGAGCTGCGGTTTTCAGCCGCACGTTCAATTCTACGGCGAGAAGTGATTTTCAATCGTTTTCGGTTAACCGGCAGCTTAACTAGTAGTATGTGTGTGGTTTCGGGATCCATCCGAAATCCCCTAGCCAACTTTCAAAGTCTCAGTTTATACGGAATAAAAATACGACCTTTTATGTTAATTTAAAGGTATTAAACTAACTTTTTTTAATATACTGACAAGATGCTCAATGTTGACACCATGCTGCAAAAGCTTGAATATTACGATATGCGTAATACATATAATTAAATTACAACTTTTTAAATCTTACCTGTCTGAGGCAGCGATATGTCAGCACAGACAATACAGCTTATCGCCACAGACTGCGTGTTAAATGCTGGAAATTGGCAACCCGAAAAGGATGCAGGCCTTTGATAGCCGGCATCCAGCAATAAAATTTAACGTGGTAACTCTTCTACTTGGTAATAGGCGGCAGTTCTAGCGGTGGCTTTGTTGACAAATAATAACTGTCAAATAAATTTAATGCATTCAATTATGAAATTAAAGAGATATGGAACTTACCTTTTGTTTTGAAATCACATTTGTGATAAATGCTAAATAAAATAAATCAAGTTAGAATTAAAACTATGAATTTACCTAATTAATTATTTATTTTCTATCACCTTGGAATGGGAGAATTCAAAAACTTGAAATTAATGTTTTTAGATTTGTGCGTCGACTTCCAATTTGGTATAAACACCTATGTTTTAAAAAATTACATTATGCAGGTGTGTGTATCCTTAGATGGGTACTGCTCTCTTATTGTCGATTTCTTTAGATAGGTAAAATAATTACCTATTGACACAAGTGTTGCATATCATGGATGCCATTGGTAGTGCTCATATTTGTGGCACAAGGTGTTCAAAAAAATTAATACAATGTAAAATTGTTGGAACCTCAAGTAGTTGAATACGAAATTCATTTAAAAAAAATCAACAAATCATCAATCAATGAGCCCTAACAGAGATAATGCGTTCGTTACTGTTGTTGTTTTTGACTAACTTCTTCTTCTTCTTCTTTTGACTAACTTCTTTTGAAAATCAATTAATTGAAAAAGGGCCCAAAGCTTTCTACAAATATACACGTTCTCGACTTTCAAGCAAAGTTTCTACTCAAGTGATTAAAAATAAAAAAGGCAGTATGTGTAATAATCACACTGAAGTCGATGAGACCTTTGCGGAAACTTTCTATGAAGCATTCTCCTCAAATACAACTAGTCAACCTCCTCAACTAAGTATTAATACGCGAGTAGTATCTACACTGGAAGAAATTCAAATAAGTCCTATGATTGTCCACAAACAACTTAGTAAACTGCATACTGATTCATCGCCAGGTGTAGATTCAATTAATCCACTATTTTTGTCCAAATGTGCAAACAATTTACGTGCGCCACTATGTGAAATTATGAAAAAATCCTTTGATACTGGCCAGATACCATTGGATTGGAAATTATCTAGTGTGACACCAATTTTCAAAAAAGGTGACAAACTTTCCAGTACCAATTACCGACCAATCAACTTGACGTCTGTGCCATTCAAGGTTATGGAGAGGATTATTTGTGAAGAGCTCATCAAATTTTTACGTAACTATGATATCATACCTCAACACCAACATGGATTTCTCCCTAGTCGTTCGGTTGTGTCGAATTTACTGCAAGCTGTTAATTCCTGGACTATATGTGCAGACAACGGACAACCCTTAGATGTTCTATACTTAGATTTTTCTCGAGCCTTTGATAAAGTGCCGCACTCCCGTCTGTTGAATAAACTGAACCACTTTGGTGTCCGTGGCAAACTTTTAAACTGGATCAAGTCTTTTCTAGAGGATCGCCAATTTATGGTTCGTGTTGATGAAAGTTTCTCCGAAAAACGGAAGGTATTAAGCGGTGTGCCGCAGGGTTCAGTCCTTGGACCAATTTTATTTCTAATGTACGTGTCAGACCTTACCAATAACTGCAGGTCTCAAGTGTTATCTTATGCAGATGACCTTAAATTGTTTTCCTCCCCTTCTTCGCTTCTACAAGAAGATCTTGACACGATTCTGAATTGGTGTTCTGAATGGTTGTTGCCTCTTAATCCCGAAAAGTGCTGTATACTACACATGTCCAAAACCAATCCTAGACTAGCGTATAACATTAATGGAATCGAACTACCGAGTGTGACACATCAAAATGATCTTGGCGTTGTTATAACGGAGTCTCTTTCCTGGAGTACACATGTTACAAAAGTTGTGAAAAAGTGCAATCAATTAATTTTCATAATTAAAAAATCTTTCTGTGACCTCACCATCAGCATGCTTCTCAAGTTATATAAATCCTATATTCGCCCTCAGATAGAATTTGCCGTAGCCATATGGTCTCCATTATTAAAGCAGGACATTGCAAGATTGGAAGGTGTTCAAAGGCGTGCTACAAAACTCCCAGTTGGTTTTAAACATCTTACATATGAAGAACGTCTTATGCGCCTCCGTCTTCAATCATTGGAAGTGCGACGTACTCGTGGTGACCTCATAACAACTTATAGAATACTTCATGGTGTCCAGAAACAATGTTTCAACTAAACACTGATTCTCGTCTTAGAGGTAACTCCTTCAAACTTAAGATAGAAAATTTCCACACCCGCAACAGACATAATTTTTTACCCAATAGAATTTTCGATCAGTGGAACTCCCTACCAGATTATGTGGTTTCGGCACCATATCTTAATTCCTTTAAGAATAGACTCGATGGCCACCTTAATACCCAAACAGGATAACATATTTCTAGAATATGCATACATGTTTTATTTTATTTTTTTACTGTTTGCATTCGTGTCATTAATTTTTGTTTCTTATTTTTCTCTTCTCAACCATGTATAGGATAAGCTTTTTTTTTGTATTAGAGCTTAACAAGCATTTGCTTCAGCTCATAATAATAATAATAATAATAATAATAATAATAATAATAATAATAATAACTTTTTTGTTTTTCGACATACGAACAATCAGAACCAGGAATGTGGGGAGATTTTTTTAATTATTATTTCGATTCAACTCACCGTTTCCGAGTTATCAGATCTTTTTTACTGTATCACCTGACACACCTTTTGTTTCCGAAGTTTATTTTCAACATACGGACTTCGGACCTTTTGCATTCGACTCAGGAGGAACATACAGAACCAAGGGCGAGGGGAGATTTTTTCAATTATATATTCAATTCAACGCACCGTTTCCGAGTTAGAAACACTTTTTTATTCTATGATATCACACACCGTTGGTCCCGATTTTTTTTTCGACATGCGAACTTCTGACGTTTTTCACTCGATCACCAATCAGAACCATGGGAGATTTTTTATATTTCCGAGGTACAAGTAAGTACTTACTGTTTTTTTCTTTCATATATTGTCACACCCCGCTCTGCGTCACACACCGAGTGCTCTACTCAGAACCAAGGGGAGATTTGTTTATATTTCCAGCCATTTCCGAGTTACGAGCAAAAACCGTTTTTTTTCTCATACTTTGTGACATCATAGCTCGATAACGCTCCCTCCCTGGATGTCCTGAAGATGCTGGGGAAGCCCCAGAGACTCCTGAAGACAGGAGAGAGAGATAGAGAGACACACAGAGAGAGAGAGAGACCTCTATGAGGACAAAGTTACTCTATCTCTATCGCACACTAAAACTCTCGCACACAATCAGACAAAAACGACAGAAACGAACATTCCTTTAAAAATACATGGGATTTATCATTATCAGAGTAACCATTGTAACTTAAAAAATTAAAAAAAATCAAAATGAGTTATTCTGATGACGAGAAATAAAACATAATTAAACTGTATTATTCAGATAACAATAATGTGCAAAAGTTCTTCAGGAATATAGGCAAATGTATTTGGTGAAAGAATCCCGTCAACGAACACTAAAAAATATTATTAGAAAATTATTATTATTGGTCAAAAAATACAGAACGAAATGTTTGATAATTCTGAATTTGTTTTTAAAGCAATAAATAGTAGATTAAAGCATACTTTCAACTGTATCATCATAATTACTTGCATGTTGAAAATTTGTAAAAATTGTAGGTAGTTTAATATTATTTCGTTTTTAGGTATTCTCCTTATGTTGTTGTAAAGGTTAGTTATAAAAATCGTTGTTTGCTGTTTTTAATGATTCAAAAGAAATAAAGGAAAAGTTGTACATTTGTATTTAAAGCTTTTTTCTATCTTTAATTAATAAACTTATAAGTGGACGTCAAAATACAAAAAAAATCCTTTATCTACATTCCGACGTATTAATAACCCACCTTGTATATTAAATAAATTTATCATCATCATCAAATATTAAAAAAATTATACAAGGTGAGCCACTAGTAACGCCTCGGTTGCTAGTGACCAAACGGCGAATATTACAGAAACCTGTTTAGGTGTGTGGAGGTTGATTATGGCTACATTTTAAAAAAATTTAGAAAGACACAGGGTGTCCAGGAAAAGCGCACCATATCAAAGTTATGTATTTTTAAATGGAACACCCTGTATTTTAAAAAATAGGTGAACTTTATTAAAGGTTCTGCATACCTAGGACTTATAGGTTGTAAGATATTTCAATTTTAGTGAAAATACAGGCATAGCGTAGAAATTTAATATTAGCAATAAAAAAATAATTTTAAGGAAGCAGCTTTGGAGGGTCTATTTTAGATCCTTGAAGTTATAAATTGTTATATTTGTCGTCACTTAGTATTATACAGGGTGTTCAAAAGACTGCTGAATACTGCTCTCAACTTTAAACAGCAATAACTTAGTTATTTTAAATGGGACACCCAGTATATTTTTACTTCGTGAGTTAGGAAATTTAAAACTTTTTCAAACTGTGTATAGGTTCACTATACCTATCTCTAACGGTATTGGAAATATTTGTGCTGTTTCGTTTTTTATCGATTTTTTTGTAAGATGTATTCACATGTCTTTATCGAGGTCTTTATTGAATTGGTTTGGGTTCTTCTTGATGACGTCTAGATATGCAGAACCTTTAATAAAGTTTACCCATTTTTTTATGGTGCTTTCAAAAATGCAGTAAAATACAGGGTGTTGCATTTAAAAATACATAACTTTGATATGGTACGCTTTTCCTGGACACCCTGTATATTTAAAAATATGTTTAAAATGTAGCCGTAATCAACCTACACATACCCACCTAATCAGGTTTCTGTAACATTTGCCGTTTGGTCACTAGCGACCGAGGCGTTACTGGTGGCCCACCCTGTATTACAAGCTGTTTAAAATATCATTATGAATTTTGTTTATTTGGAAATATATTTTCTGCAGTATTTCAATACCAAAAAATGAAAATAGTAGCTAATTAACGAAATGATGATTAAGTAAGTAACTGTGACACTGCTGCAGAATACCATATGAAACAACATATACAGATATTCCTTGATTCTTTAAAAACATTTTTATCAATACCTACATCATACATTTAGGCAAATGCAGTAACGCAAAAAACAGATATTGTTAAAAAAGTGTACAAAATAAATCTGTAAGTACATCTGGCAACATTACCAAAGTGTTGTTTATATGTTGCTGCGGGCCGCAGAACCTAGAACAATAAAAAAATATTTTGGAGTAGCTTGGTGACAGGTCGACATGGAGCTCTGATGGTCATGATTTGAGATGGAAACGGCCGTATGCATTACCTGATATGATTGCTATTATGTATCCTGTAAATTGTATAAGTGGTATATTATTATTATTATTATTATTATTACTATTAAGATTCTGAAGACCAAAATAAGAATATCTACAAAATTTTTACATGATTATGGTTTTGTGTGATATAAATATTGCCTTTGGTATACCTCAAGGGCCCGTTATGGGGCCACTGCTATTTCAGTATATGAGTCAGATATTCTTATATTTATTGTGAACTGTAAGATCCAAGCTTTCGCTGATGCTACCTAGATTTTTTTAGTTTTTTAGTGGAGCAAAAATTTTATTATTGTATGGAAGCGGAGGGAAACCAATTTGAACATTTAATAAAATAACATTTTTTCATTCATTGATATTTTGTCGTATTCTTTAAGTGATGATTTTATTGTCATATCCAAACCAAAATTTAAAAAGTCGTATGTCGTCATGAGTAGAATTGAAAAAGCTTTAAAATGAGGTGTCACTCAACATAGGGTGCCATTTAAAGTTTAAATGTATTTTACGTTCCTGCTTATGGGGTAGCTTCCAAGATACTTACGCCATCATGTGTCCCCTTTAAAAAGAAAATCGACGTGTCTCAGTTTATTTTGTTTTTTTAATTCCGATATTTTCCAGGTGGCATGTTTTCATTGAAACACCCTGTATATTTCAATTTATTTAAACTGTCAGTAAGTCCGTATTGCAAATATTTTAGCAATTGATTATTCTAAAAATGTTCCACCGTGAAAGTTTCTTTTCACTTTATTTGTCCAAACCGGTAACTTTTTCAATATCACAGGCTCCATCGATTCGTTATATTGAAAAACTGTAACGGCGGAGAATGGTCACGTATTTCTGCACAATGTAGTCTCATTTTTCATATCAAGGAACGCTCCTCCACCATGTTACTGATTGCATTTACGTGATTTTTCTTATAATTTAAACATATCTTTTAATAATACTAAAGAGACTTGTTCGCTAGAGGAATCACTCGGGGATTGTTTTTTCGAATTTATAATATAATCACTTTTTCCATTTTCCTCCTTAAAATGCTAACAGCATTTTTGACTTATTTATAATAATAATAATAATAAAACTTTACCATTTTATTTAATTCTGTAAAAATATGGAAATGTGATTGATTCATTACACTAGAAAAGTATTGTATTCAATTTGCGTGTTGAATACACTTTGTTGCTTATGTGGCTATGTTTATTTTTCCCCTTTTCAATTTTGTCTTTCTAATATAACTACCCAGCTTTTCGGAACATCGATAGGCTTTCTTATTTAAGAGTCCTCGGTTCTTTGCCTGTAAATAAATTAAAGCAGACAAGAAACTTGTGTTTCGCTTCCAGAACCAATCTTGTTGCTCTTTGTTCCAATAAGTGTGTCTTAACGACAACGTTAATCAACCTAAACAAACTTCGAATGAGATTTATTAGAAGTATATAATTCAGTATTCACTGTGTTATTAATAACGCCGATTTACTGGAAACTTTGTCGAGAAAAAAAAAGTTGATAATATTTATCTTTATCGATATTTGTTTTAAGTGGCCTAGTTTCCAAGTTACACGATACTAAATTTTAATTTCACGACTAGCATGACATTAAACCGGTAGAAGTTTATTTTTTAATGAACCTTTAAGGAGTTGCTTGAAAAAGAAATCTGTGAGGTACTAATTTTTCCTATTTAGATGAACTGTGCTTGATCCCTTTACATACATTGCAACGAAGTAAACAATTGCATGCGACCACGGCGTGTTCATAAAGGTACACAGGGACACATGTAGGAAAGTTGAAATAGGTACTATTAAAATTTTAAAGAAATTATTTTTTTACTTTTATGACTTTTTAAGTCACTTGAACTGAATCGACATCTTAAGGAGGTATATCGGGGTCCGAGGGAAGTGAGAATCGCAGGGGGGTCATATGCTTTTCTTATGGGGCTAAAACCCGCTACCAACTTGAAAAAATTAAATTCTATTGAAATTATTTGCAATAAAAATTATCTATATAGCAAAGAAATCTACTCAATATGCACATAACATACATATTGAAAATTAACAACATAAAAATTTCATATTTACGTAGTTTTAAATTATATTTAATGAACGCATAAACACTATGTAGATGTGGCAACAGCGCTAATAATCGAGTGCAGTTGTACACACTGCGAACCTACAGACCTCGGACATCGGAGATATTGAGCGTCAAATTCGGGTAAAGATGCGTACGCGTTCAAAAATGTACTGCATGTAAACTATGTAAAATATTATTATTATATATAACAAATATATCGTATTATCCACGCGAAGATTTGTATCCTTTATTTAAAATCCGTAAATCATGTGAACTGGTAAAACAAAGAGAAAATAATTAATTTAGTTCTAAAGAAATGAAATGACACTCGCGCCCATCTCTCGTCCAAGTTAAAGAAAATGTTGGATGCTATTTTGAAGGTTCTGTGATAGAAATTATATTATTACTCACTGTTCGTGTTTTTCATCTCTATTTTAGTAATGTTACAAAAGTTTTGCAACTATAACTAATTTTTTAGATATAAAGTTTGCTGAGAAATAATCATATTCCTCCGTTATTCTGTACAAATGCTTTTATCTCAAGTATTACTAATTATATTAATCAAGTAAAGAAAACTTTATGTAACCCTAAATATTGCTGGGTACGGATTACGATCAACTGTATTTTTTATTTCATATAAATATATCACAGCTTCCTAGCCTTTTTTAATTAATTTAGTTTTTTAAAAATATTACAAAAATAATCTGTTGTGGATAATTTATTGTTGATAACAATGTACATGGGATTTAGGAAAAATGTATATGTTTGAAATCAATTTCTTTTTTATAAAGTCTTTCAAATGTATTCCCTCCTTGATGTCAGCTGATTGCGACGTTGCCACATTAATCCTTAAGTCAGACAGAAATACAATTATTGGTTTCTGTTTCTAATTAATACAGCTGTACTATGTTCAAAACTTACATTAGTTTTACATCAAAAATAAGATAATACTGTGTACTATCTATGGAAAAGTTTTGTTTCACAATTTCTACATTTTTTTCTGTTATGGGCAAAAAATTAGCCGCACCGTCCATCCTCGCCATATAAACCTATGTTAAAATGAACAACCTTCAACAACAATGCCTCAAAATCTAGATTCAAAAAAAAATTCAAAAACATATGACGCACAAAGGGTAATACGCTATATAAATTTCAAGTACATATGTGCATTTTAGTAAACCCGATATACCTCCTTAAATCAATCCAAAACAATTTACAACAACAACAAAATTAAACCGCAAATAATCCGCACGAACTGAAAAATATTATGAAGTACGGTTCTATCAAAAGAACATCTTTGACGGAGATTGCGTTGTTTCATTGACCAACAGTTTCGTAGCCACTTGCTTGATCTTTGTTTACACAGGAATGCAAGTTGACTTTACACCTGAATTGTATGATATGACAGCATATGCTGTAAATCAGGCGCGTGACTATTATTAGTTTTCATTTCATTTTTATTTTATTTATTACTGTTTTAGTTTTCTGTTAGATGACGTATTGCCGCTTTATAGTTTATTTTAAAGAATTAAATTAATGTTTGTGGGATGTTAAGCTTGACTTTAACATTTCTTGCATTTGTCGTAAATTATGAAATTTAACCGCAATGCATACCGTAGCTTCCAAGTGTGTATGCGCTTGCGGCCAATATGTGCGGTTCTTTGAGGTCACACTAGCGTATCCAGTGGTTACAATGAAAAAAAAAGCTAAAAAAATCAGTTTTTATGACAGAATTTGAGAAAATAAACCTATGATGTGTTCCTAAGGGACAAAGAAATAAGCTTATTAAACAGTTTCTCTAGAATAACGTGTATGGCGTATATTAAAACTTTTATAATAAATATACCACATTTATTAAAAAAAAATACTCTCTATACTCATTATTCAATGTTTAACTGGAAAGCGCTTAATACACCTTATGAATTTATGAAATAAAATGAAATAAAGGCTATCACGAATTACTTATATATTATTATTCGGGTGCAGAGATGTGTAGGTTTTTTGGGTCGCTGAATCCGAATCCGAGAAGAATACATTTAACCCCATCAGCTCAGGATTTTTGATAACCTCAAAAAACCGATATTCTGAACAATTAAACCATAATAACCCTAAGACTCAAGCTTCCAACGCTAAATTAACCAAATCCTATAAACATTTAACCCAATGATATCCCAAACTAATTTACCCATGAACCCAAACCCCATAACCCCATAACTAAGGGAATAAATCATAGACAATCTGTATTGTTGCAAAACATCACATAGTTGAAGACTCCTTGAAAACCCAAGTACTCTTGGTAATGGGGTTATGGGTTGTAGGGTTATTGGGGTTTGGGTTTATGGGCTTATTAGGTTGAAATATTATTTGGTTAAATGTTTATGGCATTTGGTTGCTTGAGTTATATGGTTTAATTGTTCACAATATCGAGTTTTTCGAGGTTATGAAAAATTCTAAGTCCTAAGTATTAAATGGACCTCGGTATCGGATTCAGCGACCCAAAAAAAGTATAATAAACATGGGCCCGAAAGTCGATTTTTCGTGTGGCTATGTTATGTTTCCGTTTTTAACGTGTAAAACGCGTCTTTTATTGGTTATGTGGCGGCCACCTCTCGCTGCATAATCGGTTATGAACGTAAAATTTCTGACAGTCCGCTGTGTATCGACTATTACGCTTCTTCTAGTTGGATGAGCATAGACAGTACAGACACATGTTTTGTGGGACACACGATCATACAGCTTGTGTGAAGTGAAAAGTTATTTCTAAGTATCTAATTCTATCTTATAGTTTGTATTTGTTTTGTTTCTTCATATTTAAGTGTTGTCTAAATTTTAAAAATAATTGTCTTGTGTGCCCTGTTAAAAACTGTTGATGTTAAGATTTACATAAGATAGAGGAACAGACACTGGCAGTGACAAAGAAGAGCACGGGTAGTCAATCGAGGAAATAGAATTTCGTAAAGACACAACGTTATACCAGTTATACCAGTTATACAATAATTTAACACTATGCTATAGTCATCCAACGCGGAAAATAGATTTAAATACTTACACAAAACAGTCTAAAATAAAAAATGACGAAAAATTTGTGTTTGATTTTTTTTTCAAAATATTATTGAAAACATGGAAAATGACTTTACTATATGATTTGAATAGGGATAGCAGTTGTAGTCCTCAAGCTCGCAGAAGCCATTTTCCTGAGCACCTATTGTAGCGTATTCGTATATGTATAACAACTATATTCGTAACATAAAGTACAAAGTACTCCTTTTGGGATTATGTTGGTATTAAATTGAGAAGTTTTGTTATTTCCTGAATAAGGAGAACGGTACACACTTAGGGATCTCCAAGCAATTATTGTAAAAGCGTTTATTGGGCGATTTGTGTGGTTCCTATTGTCTAAGGTGAGAGTCAACGTTGAACAAAAAGCTGTTGTGAATCAGAAATCTAAACAATGACAGGCATTATACTTGTACAGTGCGTTTAATAATGAGCAACATTTTTATTGTTAAATTTTGAGAAACATAGATATGAGCATAGTAACTATATCTTCTTCACGCTGGCAATTAAATTTTGGTAAAATTAAAAATTATTAAAACAGTAAGATCAAGATTACAAGTCCGTACAGTTTTGATTAACAAAATGTCGCAAAGAGCAGTCTTTTTCGATTTTAAGTGATGGTTTTGGCATTGATTCAATTGAGTGGTATCGAAAATATCTAAACAAGCCGACTGTTGCTCAGCTAACGACAAGGAAAATATACCGTACAACTTGTAGACATTAGCACTTTCGGGAAGAATATCTACAAATATTGCCAGACTTATGAAACTAGAAAATTCAGAAACATGTACCGTTCATTTATTTCGCATATCAGCAGCAAAAAAGCAACGAAAAATCAAGATTGGGAAGAAAATATTGAAGACAGTAATGCTGATGCCGCCTCTACTACTGCTTTTTTTTACTGTTACTGCTGGCACTAACTCTTTTACTGCTTGTTCTACGGTTATAGTAGCAAATATTAATAAAATTATGTCTCGCAAAGAAAATGAGCCCCTTTGTGTTAGTTTTATAATGCAGTTTTTTATTTTAATATAAATAGTAATAGATAATTAATTGTCTCATTTTTTTTTCTTTAAATTGTAATAATTTTAATTTACGGGTAACTAAAAAAAATGGTTCCTATTGAAGTTCGATTTTAATCACTAAAAACACCTACAGAACTGCAACTGTTGGATAAATTATTTTATTAAATTTTGATTGGAGTAATTTTATTGAAACGCTTCAATTTGGCATCGCCTCTGACCCTTTAAAAGTAAAATTCCACCTTCGAACATTTTACTGCCGTTTTACAATCAACTCAAAATAATTAATGGCAGTTTAAAAAGTGATCATTACTAACCGCAACACTCATAAACTGCCACATAACACAGCAAAATTACAAGCATCATAGAATGCTTTTAAATGCATTGGCTGTCCTGCTGTACTATCCTGCCTGTGGGGATTACTACAGTTAAATACGAGTGAATTTTTAAAAGCTGCATGCGCCATGCTGCAGGTGCACTGCAATGTGCCAATTTGTTTTAATAACTTCGGTGAAATTTTAATAGTTTTTAGTTTTAGTTCTTTCATATTATCGGATATTTTTTAGCTAATATTTCAGTGTTAAATGAAAATAGGATATTATAGAGATCGGAAATGTTAGGGCGGCTGCAATGTGGTACAAGGTTGGCTGTAGGCCGTGTTCTCTTTTATGTAATTTTATTCAAACAAAAAGTGACAACCGTTGCCTTTTTATAACTTTACATTATGAGAGTATACAGGGTGTCCCGGTACTTGATACAAAAAAGTCGAGTACAAATAGATGAGGTCTAAATATCAGTTCTTCATACAAATTTTTTTCCTACGGGCCTTCGTTAACAAGTTACGGGCCCCCAAAGGTGAAAATTAAAAAGTTATTTTTATTTACACTCTTTAAACTATTAACTTCAGCATGATGCAAATTTGGTAATCGATAACACATGCGTACAGCTTGTTTTTGATATTGTAAGAGAAACTTCATTATGACCAGAACGCGCGGAATGGACTATGCCCAATGGTTAGCTACCCAGAATTTTTGCATAGATGACGATCGCAATCTGCCTGTATCAAAAATAAGTTCCGTGAAGAATTTCCCAACGATAATACCCTCTTGGTTCAACTCGGTAAAATTAACAATTTAAAAAATATCTGTGATTTTATGTCACAGTGCACATCAAGAGGCGTCTCCACCATTTTTTGTTTTTAATTTTTAATTGCATTTAATTACATTTAATTACTATGTTGGAAGCATACATATTTTAAAAATAAGAGTCGGGAAAATTTTACTGTCTGCTAATGAAATTTTCACTAACAAAATTTGATAAACACACTTTACATATAACACAAAATAGAAAAACAAGACAAGAATAAGTTAAAGTTAAAAAAAATAATTTACAAGAAAGAAAACTATTAAAATACATTTTCAATATGGGCACCTTCCACCTCCACATACTTCCTAAGTCTTAAGAATGTTATTTGTTTGTACACGAGAAAGCATTTCTGGGGTATGTCTAATATTATCACAATGGAAATTAATTATTAAAATAACTTATTGTTATTGTTTTGTTTTTCTATTTTATGTTATGTGTAAAGAGTATTTGTGTGTGTTAGTGAAAATTACATTAGCAGACAGTAAGATTTTCTAGGTTCTTAGTTTGAAAATATGTACGGTTCTAACATAGTAATTATGTTAAATTAAAAATTAAAAACAAAAATTGAGTTGAACCAAGAAAGAGGGTACTATCGTTGGCAAATTCTTCACGGAACTTATTTTTGATACAGGCAGATTACGATCGTCATCTATGCAAAAATTCTGGGTTGTTAACAGTGGCGGCCCGTGGGTTTGAATACAGGGGGGGCGCATTCTGAAAAGAGGACGTACATCATAACAGTTGCGAGGGGTGTGGGGGGCGGCAGCCCGCTTAGCGGCGCAGGCGAAAAATTTTAAGGAATTTGAAGGTCATTGTGTTTTGCAAGTACCCCAAAATGAATACTGTCAGTGTGTACAGTAGCTACTTAGATACAATGCGAGAAATAAAATTCCAACGTGTGGGGGCTGAAGTGGATAATCGATCAACCAACCCAGTTAGGATATAATTATGTAGATTACTGTAATAGTTCATTCTGTATAGTTTTTGAAGTTCCTTTAAAAACATGGGCATCACTAAGATGTTTATCTAAAACGGGATCAATTTTTGCACTATAGTCTATCAGTTCTAAAAATACCCCTTTGTTTACCGAGTCACTTTTTTTATTATGTCCACGAAGAGAAAGGTTACATGTACCACATAGTTTTAAGATATTTAAAATTTTTGAAAGAAGCAATCGATTTTTCTTAACTGTTTCGTTATGACTATTTACTATTTATTTGTTCTGCATAAGCACTATTTAAACAAGAAGCAATATTTACTCTTCCTAAAAGTAAAAAACTCACCAACTTATTTTTGTGTTTTGGAGAATTTTCATGTTTCTTAATTTTAATTTCTAAATGT
This sequence comes from Anoplophora glabripennis, assembly GCF_000390285.2. Taxonomy (NCBI): domain Eukaryota; kingdom Metazoa; phylum Arthropoda; class Insecta; order Coleoptera; family Cerambycidae; genus Anoplophora; species Anoplophora glabripennis. The sequence goes on along the minus strand of NW_019416623.1, from coordinate 1,402,096 downwards.
TTCAAGTCAGAAACTCCAGTTTTCGTCCAGTTTTCTTCGCCTCCTCCAAACAATAAACATACAAAACAAAAAAATCTATTTGTTTGGTCACAACCACACAACCACAGGGTCTTATCATAAATGTTTTTATCAAATTTGCGAATAAAAGCCGTCCTACTTTTGCACTCTTTCTGTACCTGAACTAAATTTAACACTGGCGTTGGACGTCCGTTATTTTTCAATTCGACTTTTTTCTCTAAACTTAAATTACTAATAACAAGTTTTTTTATTTCACAAACCCCCATTTTAAACTTAAACTTATAAAATATAATGTCTTAAAAAGCGCCAAAGCAAAAACAAAACACGTATAACAACACTGCAGTGATACGGGATACTGCCACATTGAGTCCCAAAATAAAGCGCACGAGCCTATCGTCGCCTACCCCTCCACGTGCCAATTTGTCCAATCATATGTAAAAATATGCTTGCACGGTGGACTACGATTTCACCGTCCGCGATGGACTGGGGATTGCGCGCGCGGTTAAACATAAGTCTTTGGTCGATCATAGATGACAGATGGCATTAATCTGAGCTACGTTTACGGAGTACATGCACTTTATGCAACCATCCTAACATCCAAGAGATACAGAATGCATGCTATTTAGATTTCTTATTGATTTAAATAAATACATTATTTTAAGTTTATAGTTTGAAAATATCTGGGGGGTGGGGCGGAGTCCCAGAGTCCTTCACGAGCCGCCACTGGTTGTTAACCATTGTACATAATCCGTCCCTAGCGTTCTGGCCATGATGAAGTTTCACTTACAGCATCAAGAACAATCTGTACACATGTATTATCAATCACCAAATTTGTATCACGCTGAAGTTAATAGTTTAGAGACTTTAAATAAAAATAACTTTTTAATTTTCACCTTTGAGGGTCCGTAATTTGTTAACGAAGCCTCCTATAAAAAAAATTTATATGAAGAACCGATATTATTTTGACCTCATCTATTTGTACTCGACTTTTTTGTATCAAGTACCGGGACACCCTGTATATGTATGTAAGTATTTGCATAATAGTATGAAACAAAAAGGGGCAGTGTATATTTGTCTACACTAAAAGCTTCACATGGAACTTACCATAAAGTATAATACGTAATAATAAGTAGCAGCAAAATTTAACAAAATAATAATTTATTAATCATAAGCAAAGCGATTCTATAATTATAACTACTTCACGTTTTAGTAATACCACTATCCGCGTCATTGTACAATAACATGTACATGTCTGCCTCTAATCTGAAGCTTCGCATCGATCTATTTATTCGATACGTATTTACCGGCACCTTAATACCTGCCCTGTCGATCTGGCGTGTAGGTTCGATTGCAGTAGTAAAATATTTCGGTAGTGTTATTGACCGATAATCTGCCAAGTGCATCACCATGACCTTTGGGGGTGGTTTTGAGGGGTTGGTGGGGGTTGTAGGGCTCGGTGCCCATTGATAGTCTTAAGCCTAGTTATGTTATAGGTGTCTGTAGGTTCGACTACAGTAGTGAAATATCACGGTAAACCGATTGACCTGTAATCTGTCAAGTTCATTACCCTGATTTTTGAGGGTGGTTTTGGGGGGTTGTAAGGGGTTGGCCCATTGAGACTTTTGATCAGCATGACGAGGACTGGGGGGTTGGAAGGGGTTGGAGGGCTTCGTGCCCATTGAGACTTTTGATCAGCATGACGAGGACTATCAAAATACGAAGTTTCATAAAAATTGACCGGTGTTCAATTTCCATATATTTTGTGCGGGGTTCTTTCCAACAGAGATGAAATACCAGGAAACAACATCTTCAAAAATTGTGAGGCTTACTAATTTTGATACTGAGTATTTTCGTTACCATCATCCATCGTCCTTTGTCTGAAATTAGTCAATCCTTATTATTCTTGGTCTCAATTGAGTTTATGACACAATAAATAAACCAATATAGATATATCAATATTCGATATTTTCCAAATCTTATTGCGTGGGGTATACGAACTAAAGAGTTTCTTTTTGTGTTTTTTTTTTGTTTCAATGTTTTTTAATTTTATGAGATATAAACAGCCAAGACTGAATAATACGAAGAAAAGTTTCATTTTCTATAAACAAATTCATGTGACTGTAACCTGAGAGGTTATTTCGTTATTTATCTATTTAACGTTATGACCAATATCATAACGAGACTGGATTTCGAAGGAGTTTACTATTTAATTCTCGAAAGGGAGTTTATAATTTTTATCATCTATACCTTAATTAATACGTGGGAACTTAGAAATGTTGTACGTTCAGTGAATGAATTCCAGAGACTTACCGTACGTCGTTCATGTAGAATGTAATCCAGTGGTTGGTTGTATAGGGTGACACTTAAGTTGGTAGAACAAGAAAACACAAAAACTCCTAGGAAGGTTTTTAATAACAATAAAAACAAAACAAACAAACAAAATAACGAAGATACAATGGATCCGAACATTACTAATTAATTTGCGCGCAATAACACAATCCGAAATTCAGGGGACTCAACGCGAATTCAATTCAAAATTTGAAAAGACTTTATCCATTATTAAATTAACCCGAGACTCTAAAATTAAGAAAACTGCCCAGTGTGGAACCCAAGAAGAAACTGCCTTTTTTTCGAAGATCTCCTGAATTCGACACATGGCTGGTTGGCATGGCTGCTTTAAAAGATTCTTTAAAAAACCAAAAAAAATTTTTTTACAAAAAATTGGTTGGTTTTGGTATTTTCTTCTCTATCTAAAAAAATAACAGTATTTTTGACGAATGTTTACAACAAATTGTTAAGTAAATAAACAAATAAATTTTCAACAAAATTTTTTTTCTTTAATCTTCTAGAGAATTGCAAATTGTAAATTTAGAGAAAGAAAAGAATTCTTAATATATTATTTAAACAACTATTAAATAAAAAAACGATTATAAACAATTAAGAAAAAATTTAAAAAAGAAATAATAATATACTCTAGATTAAAGAATGCAAAACAAATTTTGAAAAATATGTATTATTGCATTTGTTTATAAAAATGATTTAAACAAATGTAATGAAAAATGTTTAGCCAATGTTTTTTAATGACACTTTCTAACATAAAAACAGTGCATTATTTTCCCTTAAAAAAATTATTTTGACCACTTTTTATAAATTTTTAATTTATTGTTAACTAAGAAAATTAATAACTAATGAGTTATAACTATTTAAGATATCGCAATATGGTAATCTCGTTAAGTATAGTTGTCAACAGGTGTTCACGAAGATAAATAATTTTTAAACAATTAAAAAACTTTGAATGTTAACGTGAACTCTAAATTTTTTATTTATTAACAATGGTTGTTGACAATTCGATGAAAAAAGTTTTTTTTCAAGTGTACAATAATTTTTTTTTATTTTTCAACATTTAATATCATAAAAAAGTGTTTTATGTCTTAAGGTCGCTCGCCGTACGTGCATTGCTTTCAATGCTAAAAGTTTAATTTTCAACATTAAATTAAAATTATAAATAATGACGCTTATATTTTTCAAGTTATTTGCAAAAAACCGAACCCCTTTTTTTTAAATCTTATTTGTTTATAACTTTTACAATTGTTTATATTTTATGCACATTGTTCTAGATGTCATTCCGAATTGAATGAGCCCTCAACCATCCCTTAACACGAATTATCAGTATTTTTTACGATTTTGAAGATATTAAGTAGACTATTGTCGCTTTGATAGTTGCGGTTACGTTAATGCGATGATAAGTGCTTTTAGGTTGCATTTGGAAGTCATTTAGCAGGAGTTTTACAGTGTGGGGCCTTATTAAGCTTTATTTGTATCAAGAATCATATTCGTTTATTTTGCATCAAACTGTGTAGTTACAAAAATATAAAATTCCGTTATATTAGGCGATCCACACTTAATCTGATTCTGTTTAATGTTGGATGAGGGCAGTTGGGCGAATATATTCGCAGATAGGGAGAGAATAAAGTCTCACTTAAATCCTAATACCGAAAAAGGCAAGGGGTGCAAAAACGGAGCTGAATACGCCGTAAACCGTGGTCATTTTATGATACTTTTTTAAAAGCCCTTGTCGTCCTCGCCTCGGATTTGCTTCTTTATTGTACAATCCAATTGTAATTTTCTAGGACTATAAGTTTTAATCATAAGAAATGATGACTGCAGTCGTTCGAAGAGAATGCTCTTAAAAAATAATATAATGAGGGTTGCTTTCGCTGTACAGCAAGAATAAAACGCTCTCTCAACGGTACAAATAAACTATTTTTTATTGAAAACTAAGCTTGTGTAGAAAAAGTGATGTTGACGGTTTGAGGGTTTGCTGGAGAGTCTTCTGTGTGTGGATTCGGTTGTAGGTATATGGGTACGCGTCTGGTTGCTGGCGCCAGTATACCCTTCTTGGAACGCTGGTTCATCCGGCGGCGCTCTTCACGTTGTAACATACTTAAAAATGGGTCACTTGCAACATGTGTACCCACAATAATAACAAAATATAGTGTGTTCGAATTCAAGTAATGACGTAAATATTGATTTTTTGGAATATTTAATAATAATAAATAAAATAATAATACACTCATTGTACAGAAAGCACAAGTGTACGTTTTCACAATAGTGATTTATAACACAAAAGATACAGAAAAAAAAGAACAGAATAAAGATAAATATTACAAACAATTGACCTACATTCATATATAAAATGCATATACACATTAAAACATTCTAAGTTTAAGGAAAGTACATATTTTTGTAATATATCGGGAGTAACGAAGGTCAACTTGAAAATATACAGCGTGGTAAAAAAGTTCTGCATAAAATTCATATTTTCGTTAAACAATTTTTTTTCGAAAAACGGTGAGACCCGTCGATTTTTATTTGATCCAGGGCACCTTGTTATGTGGAATTTTTTTTTCGATAATTCACTTACGGCAGCGATGACATAATTTTTTTTTAAAGACAACGCATATTTTTCGTTCGAAATTGATGACAGTGATAATTATCTAAACAACGGTGTGAAAATTTCGATGTCTTATATAACAATTTTTTTTAGAAAAATGCACCTTAAGTTTTTATAAGTGATAATTGTCTACTTACACTATTAATGGCTCCGAAAAGGACAAAGTTGACAAAATTACATTTCAAACGAGTAAAATTACACTAATGTTTGTGTAAGTCTAGCGAAATTGTTCGAATTGCCCACCCTGTACCATTTGGCATTGTCCTAAGCGTGTGTAAACGCCGTCTACACTTCGTTCAAGCATTCCCGGGTCGATTTGATTTATTTCAAAACGAATACGGTTTTTAAGTTCTTCCAAATCACCTGGTCTGTTTGTGTACACACGCGATTTCAAATAGCCCCACAAAAAAAAGTCTAGAGGTGTTAAATCAGGCGAACGCGGAGGCCACTCGATTGTTCCGC